>NC_053494.1:182526499-182528203 GCF_905171775.1 Rana temporaria | reverse complement strand
GACACTCAGCGACCCCCCCAGACACTCAGCGACCCCCCCAGACACACAGCGACCCCCCCAGATACTCAGCGACCCCCCCAGACACACAGCGACCCCCCCAGATACTCAGCGACCCCCCCAGACACACAGCGACCCCCCCAGATACTCAGCGACCCCCCCAGACACACAGCGACCCCCCCAGATACTCAGCGACCCCCCCAGACACACAACGACCCCCCCCCAAACACCCAGCGCCCCCCCCCCCAAACACCCAGCGACCCCCCCCCAGACACTCAGCGACCCCCCCCAGACACACAGCGACCCCCCCCAGACACTCAGCGACCCCCCCCAGACACTCAGTGACCCCCCCCAGACACTCAGCGACCCCCCCCCCAGACACTCAGCGACCCCCCCAGACACTCAGCGACCCCCCCCAGACACTCAGCGACCCCCCCAGACACTCAGCGACCCCCCCAGACACACAACGACCCCTCCAGACACTCAGCGACCCCCCCAGACACTCAGCGACCCCCCCCAGACACTCAGCGACCCCCCCCCAGACACTCAGCGCCCCCCCCCCCAGACACACAGCGACCCCCCCCCCAGACACACAGCGACCCCCCCCAGACACTCAGCATCCCCCCCAGACATTCAGCGAGCGACCCCCCCCAGACACTCAGCGACTCCCCCAGAGCCCCCCTAGACTGGAGGAGGGGAGCCCCCCTAGACTGGAGGAGGGGAGAGGAGCCCCCTAGACTGGGAGGAGGAGAGAGGAGCCCCCCCTCTCACACACAGCGACCCCCCAGACAATCAGCGACCCCCCCAGACACACAACGACCCCCCCCCCAGACACACAACGACCCCCCAGACACTCAGCGACCCCCCCCCCCCCCGACAATCAATGACCCCCCCAGACACTCAGCGACCCCCCCCAGACACACAGCGACCCCCCCCCCGACAATCAATGACCCCCCCAGACACACAGCGACCCCCCCCCAGACACTCAGCGACCCCCCCCAGACACTCAGCGACCCCCCCCCAGACACACAGCGACCCCCCCAGACACTCATGTCTTCTTCTATGGGGGAATTTACTAAAACCGGAGAGTGTAAAATCGGGTGCAGCTCTGCATAGAAACCAATCCGCTTCCAGGTTTTATTGTCAAATCTTAAAGCGGAGCTCCGCTGAAAAAATAATATATTAAAAGCCAGCAGCCACAAATACTGCAGCTGCTGACTTTTACTATTAGGACACTTACCTGTCCTGGAGTCCAGTGCCGTCCGCAGCAGAGGACAAGCGATCGCTCGTCTCTCTGCTGCTCCCCCCGCCATCCTCAGTGAGGGAACCAGGAAGTGAAGCGCTCCGGCTTCACTACCCGGTTCCCTGCGGCGCATGCGCGAGTTGCGCTGCGCCGCTGATTGGCTCCCGCTGTGCTCTGGGAGCCGAGTGTTCCCAGAGCACAACGGGGGGGGGGGGGTAAGGGAGGTGACGTCCTGCCAGCAGTCTGCCCGTAGCGTGTGGCCAGAAGTGGGTGCAAATACCTGTCTTTAGACAGGTATCTGCACCCCCCTCCCCCCTGAAAGGTGTCAAATGTGACACCGGAGGGGGGAGGGTTCCGATCAGCGGGAGTTCCACTTTAGGGTGGAGAACCGCTTTAACTGAACAAACTGAAGCTAGAATCTGATTGGTTTGTCTGCAGATCTGCACCAGATCCTGTGCGCTCCA
>NC_053494.1:181843999-181863999 GCF_905171775.1 Rana temporaria | reverse complement strand
AGCCTTTTTACAGTTCAGGTATTTAAACCATTTGCCCACCGGGCCTATTTTGGCACTTCTCTCAAAGTACAAATCTAAAATTTTCTTGCTAGAAAATTAATTGGAACCCCCCAAAAATTATATATATTTTTTAGCAGACACCCTGGGGAATGAAGTGCGGTTCATTGCAAACTTTTTTTTTCTCGCACTGTATTTACGCAATCATTTTTCAAACGCCTTTTTAAAAAAAAAAAAACGGTTTCATGAATTAAAAAATAACAAAACAGTAAAGTTAGCCCAATTTGTTTGCATAACGTGAAAGATGATGTTACGCCGAGTAAATGGATACCTAACATGTCACGCTTTTAAAATTGTGCACACTCATGGAATGGCGCCAAACTTCGGTACTTAAAATCTCCATAGGCGACGCTTTAAATTTTTTTTTACTGGTTACTATTTTCGAGTTAGAGGTCGTCTAGTGCTAGAATTGTTGCACACGCTCTAACGCACGCGACGATACCCACATGTGGGGTTTGACGGCGTTTACGTATGTGGGCGGGACTTGCATGCGTGTTCGCTTCTGAGCGTGAGATACCGGGGACAGGGGCATTTAAAATTGTATTATTTTTTTTACTTGATTTTTTTTATTTTTACACTTTTTTTTTATTTTTATTTTTTTATCACTTTTTATTTCCTATTACAAGGGATGTTTACATCCCTTGTAATAGGAATCACTGTGACAGGTCCTCTTTATGGAGAGATGTTTCTTTCCTCCAGGCTTACAATCATGAGATAGTGGGAAAAAAAATCACCGATCTCATGCCAACAGCCACGATTGCGGCTTTGTTTACTTCCCGGTACCCGGGCGTGACGTCCTAACATCGCGCCCGAGCCTCTGACGGTCTTAGAGATGACTGGTAACCATCTGGTCACCAGCCATCTCTGTTTCCCAGCCAGCGCCAGACGATTCGTTCTCCGGGGCCCTGATGGCACGGGAGAGCCCGGAGAAGCACCGGATGGCGGCGAGAGGGGGGGGACGTCCCCTCCCGCTGCCTATAAGAAAGATCTGATCATTCTTTTTCGTGCAGTGAATTCCCGGCTGATGATATCTATCTGAATGATGCCTGTAGCTGCAGACATCATTCAGATATCACCGCACAAAGTCGAGGACGTCCATGGACGTCCTCGGTTGTTAAAAAAGTTGTAAAGGAAAAAATGTTTTTTGCTGAAATTACTGTTTACAGGGTATAGAGACATAATAGTTAACTGATTCCTTTTAAAAACGATTAAAAAATAGATAGAATCAATCATTTAATGTGGTTTCAGTTTCGTTTTTGCATGTTATCCTGCCTCTGTGCGGTTTAGAGCCATAGAGAAGTGATGGTTTGGAAAACAAACTAGAAGCTACCATACTGTGGTCCTCAGGAAACAGACAACCAGAAGTGTCCAGAACAGAGCAGAATTACCCAGCAACATCAGAGCAAAAACGAACAATGAGGACATGAAAACAAGGACTGCAGTAAGGTAAAGGAACCTATTTAGCTAAAAAAAAATTCCTTTAGTTACCCTTTAAGTGGTTCAAGATAGGCACTAAAGCAGAACTAAATTAACCACCTTGCTTACCTGGGCACATATACCCCCTTCCTGCCCAGGTGAAATTTCAGCTTCCGGCACTGCGTCGCTTTAACTGCAAAAGTTATAGCGCCTACAAAATAGGGGACATAATTATGATATATTTTTTTTTTTTTACACTAGTAATGGCAGCGATCTGCGATTTTTTTTTTTGATTTTTTTTATTGGCACTGCGACATTATGGCGGACACTTTTGACACATTTTTGGGACCATTCACATTTATACAGCGATTCAGTGCTATAAATATGCACTGATTACTGTATAAATGTGACTGGCAGGGAAGGGGTTAACACTAGGGGGTGAGGAAGGGGTTAAATGTGTACCCTTGCATAGTGTTTTCTAACTGTGGGTGGAGGGGACTGACTGGGGAGGTGACCGATCTGTGTCCCTATATACAAGGGACACAGCATCGGTTTTCTCTCCCTGACAGGACGTGGATCTCTTTGTTTACACACAGAGATCCATGGTCCTGCTCAGTTACTGGGCTATCGCGGCTGCCGGGCATGTTCCCAGTAACACGGCGGGTGCGCGTGCCCCCTAGTGGCTGTGAAAGATGAGGACGTCATATGATGGACACGGGAGCATGCCCACAACATTGCGCCCCCCCTCTGAGAGAGCACTTTCCAGAGGGTTTTTCTTTATGCGGGGAAGAGGCCAGAGACCCTGCTGTGGGACCCCAGAACAGGAGGATGTTCAGGGCCACTCTGTGCAAAACAAGCTGAACAGTATGACATATATGTTGTATTTTTTTTATCGAACCTATAGTATTTAAAGTAGAACTTTAGGCAATTTTTATTTTCATTTTGCATAGCATAAGGGAGGGGTATAACCCCTGTCAGTTTTTTTTTTCTTCACCCTGTGTCCCTTAGAGATGTCCCTTCACTTTCTATCCATAGCCAAACAGGAAGTGAGAGGAAATCTCTGAAATGAAGGGAATTCCTTGGGGCCCCCCCAAGTCACCAGAACTAGTGTCCCCATTGGAAGATTTCCCCCCTATTACTTTTCTGGGGACAATCCCAAATTTGGGGTTTTTCTTGTACTTTCAATGATCATGGTAAACCGAACAAATAGAGGGTGAATCTCCTTAACGGGGGCCAAGACAAGTAAAACCTGACAGAGGTTCTAATTCCTCTCCACCATATCAAAAACTAAAACGGTTTTGCCTTCAATTATACTTTAAGCCACCTGTCATTAAATACTGGCTTTGTTCCTAATGGGATTCTTTCTCCTTCATGTCTTGTTCTGTATAACACCCTTCATCTGGACAGGAAGTGAGAAGAAATCTCCCCAGGGTTGGACACAGACTGCTAATAAAACCTGTTCTGCTCTTTAAATAAAGAAAGTGATTAGAAAAATCCCAAAAGATTGCAATGGAATGTTAACAGATGTTCTAACTTTTAATCTGTACAAAACTTATTGAATTGATTAAATCTGGAGTTTAAAAAAAAATGAATTGGGGTACTCATTACATAGGAAGTCTCTGCTTCTTTATTAGTTAAGATGGTGGAGCTTTACTGTTTTCTAGACTAGAAATGAGTATCAGTCTCCTTATCAATAGTGACAAAAGTGTGTCCCTGCGCTATAGCTTTCCTCCTTCCCCTCACTTCTTATTGAAGTAAACAGGAACATTTTTGAATGTTTCAAAATATAACTACAAAAAAATAACGAAGTCTATTCTCATGAAGCCTTCCCTAATGCATGCAGTACCTGCTGCCGCTAGGAGCCAAAACAAAGTTGACTTTGCTTTGTAGCTTCAAAATAGCTACAGTCCTGCTTTTGTAACAACAATTTTAAGTGTGTGGGAGTCCAAATATGTGCAAGCCTGCCAGCCATCTGCCAAATATCTGAATGTCTGTACTTCTGAGGAGCTGAGAGTAATAAATTGCCTTTTGCTTTCTATACTGGAATAAGGCACATTATTCTTAATGGATGGCTGTGAGCATTGACTCTCTGTTGAAAATATTGGGATTTTTGGGCCCTTTCGTACGAGAACTTGCTGCAGTTGGAATTACTTGAATTGAAAGTTTTTGTACTTCAGGGTGTAAGCGATTGAGACAAAACCAATACCCCCAATGAATCAGCAGCTAAGAAACATAGGTTACAGGTGAAGAAAGTGGCTTTCCACAAGAAATTAGGTTGTTTGGTTTCCTTTTACCTCTTGACCTTCATGGTTCTTATTTGCAGACCTAAGGCAGCAAGTAAAATTAATGTAAATAAGTGGGGGCTGAGATTGGGAACCTTTGTGAAAGTGCTAGTTGTTTGTGATGCTGACCACACGGCAATTCCTGGCTCACTTCCTATAACAAGTATACAGATCTGAAAAGTCAGAAGTCCATATCTTCATGCTTTATCTGAGTTAAGAATACAAATTTTTTGCATATTGCTTACATTTTCCCTAAAAATGCTAGTAGCTTGGCTTCCATGGTTTTCTGAATCGCAGAGCTGGAACAAGCAATACAGCAAGTTAGGTTAGTGCAAAGTCAAAAGATGAGTATGATATCCACATATCCAGCATTTTTACAAGGGTGTTGGCAATGGAAGCCTACAGTTTCTCTTGAAAAGTTTCCTTTACGACAGTAATGCCCAACCTTTTGAAGAGCAAGAGCCACTTAAGCGACTTGGTAACCGGTCGTGGGCCACAATGAGTGGAGTAAGTGGATGGCAGCCCACTCGGCTCTATAGGCGCCCACTCTACTCTCAGCACACCAAACTCGCAGGTAATAGAATTCTATGACTCAGTGCAGGTAACGCCCAGGTGCACTTCTCTGTACCTGTGGTTTGAAAGCAGCCCAGTAACCACTGCAGAATAGATATGCCCATATATACACACACTGTGATTTTAATAATAAAAACGTATCTTTAATAACAGTGTTCTATTCTATTTTATTCCATCCCAGAGCAGGAGGTCGTAGGCCACATCAGAGGGCTATGCGGGGGCCACATCAGAGGGCTCCCTCGGCCACATGTGGCCCCCGGGCCACTGGTTGGGCACCCCCTGCTTTACGGACCATAGTTTGCTAAATAAAAGTTTCTTACATTTAGTCTATCAAAAAAAAAAAAATTTGAAAGCTTATGTTTTATGAAGTAGCTTTATCATTCTGCCAATCGAGCTGCACAATTATAGGATGCCCTCTTTCCCTGGAGTAATATTGCTGCATCAAATTAACAGAGTAAATTTTTTAGGCCTCTGTCGCCATGTATTCCTGTCACTTGTGGTTTAGAATACAAGCCACATCTGCATACCCGGGCTGTATCAAATACCACAATGCTGTTATGGCAACCTATTCACCTGTGCAGCACGAAGACCTTGATAAATAACATAGATTCCTATGGGGTTCTTTCTCTCAATGTTATGAGAACATTACGGCCTCGTTGTCCAGAAAAGGTCAGACATATATATGTTTTTTGCGGTGCTCTTTAATTGCTCTCCTGTTGCTTCAGACTGCTGGGTGGTCTAGCATGAAAGGGAATTACACTGCAGCTGAACAAGAAACATTTACTGCTCCCGTTCAGTAAAATTCGCACCCCTCAAATGTGTCTGGTTGACCAAGTAGAACTGCAGTTAAGCATCTAACTGCTATGTGAGCTGCCTTCTCACTGGACTATTTGCGCAGCATTATATACAGGGGTTCACTTTTCTGCTTATAACTTTTCTAGACCTCATGCACACAGGGCAGATAAAATGGTGCTTTTACGGGCGGTTGGCATTCTTTCAGCTTGTAAATGCACATGCATGTTGGCCTATGTGTCTATGCATACATAGGCATTTACATGCTGCAAACAAAAACCCCATCACCAGCGCGTTCAGCAGAGGCCTTTAGCCTTCCAGGAGGAAAAGGCATGTAGAGGAGCTGACCAAACGCTTAGGCTGGGTTCACACATTGATGTTGTGTTAATGTTGCATCATATATTGATGTGCATTGCACTAAGGCATCCTGAAATGTGCATGTACTATTGTTTGTAATGCAGTGCACCACATTATACAATAGTGTATTACCAATCTTTGTGGAGCACTTAAATGCACGTTCATTGGCAAGATGCAGTTGGTTGCCATTAACTTGCATGTTACTGCAGCACAATACTTGTGTAGGTGTGTTACAGTGCCATTTACCGTAACACACTTGTACAAGTAATGTTTTTTTTTATTGAAACATTTTTTTTGTACATAATAGCACAGGTACATGTTCAACACAGTGTTACAATAGTGTCAAACCATTACATTCTGGTCATTGCACACGATACTATACCATACCATAAAAACTGTCCATGGACTGTCTCTGCCGGAGGGCAAGATGAGGGTGTCTAATACTCACTGATCAAGGTAGACAATTCACTGTGAGCATAACAATGTTGGTACTAACACTTATAGCAATTCAAAATTATTATGCATATATGGTTTAAAAAAAAGAAAGAATCCCGTGAAGGGACTTTTGTGCAATGGAGCCAATTTCCACATCAAATATGTAGAAACCCTAATCGGAGCAAAGTTGGAAATTGTAAAAAAGGGGATAGGAAAAGAGAGGGGGGGGGTTTGTTTGCCGCCCCCACTGCCAAAATAAAGAGGAACAAAAATGTTTTTACAGACGATTACCATGTTCCAAACTTTTTTTTTTAATTAAATTACATTTTTTTATTTTCACACTGTCCCTTTTTAATTTGTGTTTTTTTTTTTTTTTTTTAAACCTCCATTGTGATTAAAATAAAGCATGACATGTCCTCTTATGGGGACGTCTCCTCTACCCTTAAAGGAATAGGTTAAAAAAACAATCTTATGCTTTCCAGAAAAATCTGCCCTCACCTCACATCTCCTAGTCCATAAAGGTGATCTGAGACGATCCAAACGCCTCTATTGTAAGCTGGTGCAATTGCTGGATCAAATGCCTGGCCCCCTGCGAGGACGGGAGATCCTGGAGAAGCACTGGAGTGGTGGGGGGTGGTGGCACCTTCTGCCACCTGTAAAAAGCAGTTCAGGATGGCCGAGGATTGTTTTTACTTATTGGAGCATTGCAAGCTGCAGCCATAAGCCTGGTAATAACCATGTAAATATGTACATGTTTGTGGTTTAGCAGCAAGTGGGTGTGTGACAATTGCAACACACCAGAAAAGACAGGTGTAAGGGGGTCACATATGCATTGTAGTTCTAATTCACACATTTTATAATGTACACAAATGCACATCAATGCAGTGCACATTTGTGCACAGAGTGTGCGTTATGAGTGTTTTTGCCATCTGTTGATGTGCATTCAGGACCTCCTAGAAGATGGATGGACTTGTTTAATACAGCATGTGCAAAATGTTCAATATGATGCCTGTAGCAGAACAGATGCATCCGGTAACTAATGTACACCTGAAAAGGCTCTGTTGCTAATTAAAGAAAATTTTCAGTACAAGTATACTTTCAGACAAAGTACACATGCTTGACCCCCCTTTAGCCCTTTTAAACGGCTTTTGCTTCCTTTTCATGGTCTCTGAAATCATGCCTGGCAGGGAACACACATTGATTAGCATAGGTTTGTGTTTTCAGTGTCTCCAGTCTTGGGAGATGGGCTCTACACAAGTCAATGAGGTCTCATAAAGCGAATGCAGTCAAACAGTAAGCCTAGTTCACACTGCTGCGAATTCAAAATCGCGGTAAAATGCACGATTTTACCGCGATTTCGCGGCTGCGATTTTGCCGCGATTCGGCCGCAATTTTATGTAAATCGCGGCCCGATATCGCAAAAAGTAGTACAGGAACTACTTTTTGAAATCGCAGATGCGACGTCGCACTGATTAGGACAGTGCCATTGCCGACAATTGCCGCCGATTTGAGATGCGATTTGACATGTCAAATCGCATCTCAAATCGTTCCAAATTGTACCCAGTGTGAACCAGGGCTGAAGGAAGTTAGTCTTGGGTTGATTAAAGGTATGTTGAGGCTCAAAATTGAAGCAACTTTTTTTTTTTTTTTCTTGTGCCTGGTTGCTGCTATAATTAATTATTCTGAGGTGTTCCTTTCCTAGTTAATCGTTTTCCCTCTGTTACTTTGTATGTGGGACTTGTGTTTCTTCTTGTGGTGGAGAGTCACCCATGCCTATTTTATCTTTGGTTTGAACGTTGCGGCTTTTCCTCATTTGTGCACAGGTCAGTGTGACCGATATTTTCTCACTTTCGTCAAGGAAATTGAAGTGAACTATTCAATACAGAAAGTAATATAACTACCGGTACTGTACTGTAGGCACCGTGGAGACTTTTACCTGCTTGATTTTGAGTGTGGCCGGCCTGATGAGCTGCCAGAGCCCTGTAAAATCTTGTCTCGAGCACAAATCCTCCACCCCATGTGATTGTGCCTAAAGTTAGAAATTGGCCACTCAGGCACTGAATTATAGGAGGCATTGGCCACTCAGGCACTGAGCACTGTATTATAGGAGGCATTGGTCCCTCAGGCACTGAGCACTGTATTATGGGAGGCATTGGTCCCTGTATTATGGGAGGCATTGGTCCCTCAGGCACTGAGCACTGTATTATGGGAGGCATTGGTCCCTCAGGCACTGTATTATAGGAGACATTGGTCCCTCAGGCACTGAGCACTGTATTATGGGAGGCATTGGTCCCTCAGGCACTGAGCACTGTATTATGGGAGGCATTGGTCCCTCAGGCACTGAGCACTGTATTATGGGAGGCATTGATCCCTCAGGCACTGAGCACTGTATTATGGGAGGCATAAATTGGAAGTCTCACTGCAGCGCCTTCAACTACAGGGGTCTCATTTTGAAGTGCACCTGACCCACGTGTTTCCTAGCAAGTGCTGGGTTTCACTGTGCATGGTAATCTGTTACGATCAGGGCCCATTCACGGTTTTCATAGATTTTAAGCTCCAACGAGAAGGGCCCTCTGATTCATCCTGTATTATTGTAACTGTACTGTCTGCCCTCATGTTGTAAAGCACTGCACAAACTGTTGGCGCTATATAAATACTGTATAATAATAATAATAATTGTGCGTTGTAGAACACATGGCACTACACCTGCTTCATGTGTGTTGCAGTGCTATTCATTGTGAATGGCATCCTAACACAGTAGAGCACAACAAACTGCATCCCAGTGCATGTATCACTTGGAGGTGGTGTGCTGCATTGCATTAACATTTTTTTTTTTTTTTTTTAAATCTATTGTGGTGCATTGGCAGCTCATTAATAATGCATGGCTGCATTAACGCAATGCACGTTATTGCACCACAACGGGGCTCTTGAATTGTAAATCGGCCCTCTGGTTAGGTGGTTACAGCAGCCCCTTTTGTTCTGCAATATATAAACAACCACCTGCAGGATTTAGAAAAATTTGGAATGGTAGGTGAGACTGAGAATAACACAAGAAAGCATAGAACTGTGAAAATATACAAAAGTAGTTGCATATAGCTGGAGAAACAAGCTTCCAACAAACACTTGACAATGATGGACTAATTCTTTACGTACGGGGTAGCTATGCCTTGGTCTTTGAACCCCCTGGCAAGGACAGGTGTTTTGTTCTTAATGACAAAATTCCTTTCCACCTACGAGTTTATAGTCTCACTATGGGGGCCCTCAGCTAAGCGTTCACACCAGTTGGTGATGAAAATAGGAGTCACAAGGGAGTACTGAATAAGCCAAATGTTTTATTATTTTCTTTCTATGTATTAAAAATAATAGCTTGTGATTAGTCCAATTAATCAGGTGAATAACTTGTTTAATTGCAGTGGGGTTGAGGACAGAAGGATGGAGGCATGCACTTGTTTTGTGTTGTGTTTAGACCTCTGCAGGCTTGTCCTTCTTGCAGTCAGCCTCGCTGGAGGGGAGAGCAGACACATACTCATTAACTCTCCTTGTTGGATCCGGCACACATGAATGGTTTATATTGTATCTGCGTTTGTTTCATAAGCAGCCTATTTTTACATAGCACTCAGGTGTACAGTATGGTTGCTGCCAGTTTGTGTCATTCGCAGTTTGATGTTTGTTTAACCACTTCCCTACCGGCCCATAGTAAAATGACGTCCACAAAGAACTTCTGCCGTTCAGAGTGGACGTCATATGACGTCCTGGGCTTTCCGGGTGGATATCTGAATGATGCCTGCAGCTAAGAGGCATCATTCAGATATCCTTCTAAACTGCCGGCGATTCTGCACAACGTAAGAACGATCATAGCGGCGGTTCCCGCCGCTAGATCGTTCTTACAGGCGGCGGGAGGGGACATCCCCCCCCTCCCGCCGCCATCCGGTGCTTCTCCGGGCTCTCCCGTGCCATCGGGGGCCCGGAGAACGAATCGTCCGGCGCTCGCAGGAAGCATAGAGATGACTGGTGACCAGATGGTCACCAGTCATCTCTATGACCGTCGGAGGACCCGGGCGCGATGTGATGACGTCACGCCCGGGTCCCGTAAGTAAACAAAGCCGCGATTGCGGCTGCTAAGCAACCACAAGCATGAGATCGGTGAATTTTTTTTCATCACCGATTTCATGCTTTCCAGCCTGGAGGAGAGATGTGGGGTCTTACTGACCCCGCATCTCTCCATAAAGAGTACCTGTCACACACATTCCTATTACAAGGGATGTTTACATTCCTTGTAATAGGAATAAAAGTGATAAAAAAAAAAAAAAAAATTAAAAAAAAAAGTGTAAAAAAGAAATAAATATATATAAAAAAAAAAAGAAATAAAAATTTATTTTTTTAACGCCCCTGTCCCCCGGTAGCTTGCGCGCAGAAGCGAACGCACACGCAAGTCCCGCCGACATATGTAAACGCCGTTTTAAACCACATATGTGAGGTATCGCCGCTGTGCGTTAGAGTGCCAGCAAACAATTCTAGCACTAGATCTCCTCTGTAAATCTAAACTGGTAACCTGTAAAAAATTTCAAATCGTTGCCTATGGAGATTTTTAAGTACCGAAGTTTGGCGCCATTCCATGAGTGTGCGCAATTTTAAAGCGTGACATGTTAGGTATCTATTTACTCGTGTAACATCATATTTCATATTTTACAAAAAAATTGGGCTAACTTTACTGTTTTTTAAATTTTTTTTAATTCATGAAACAATTTTTTTCCCAAAAAAAGGCGTTTGAAAAATTATTGCGCAAATACCGTGCAAGATAAAAGGTTTCAATGACCGTCGTTTTATTCCCTAGGGTGTCTGCTAAAAAAAACATATATAATGTTTGGGGGTTCTGCGTAATTTTCTAGCAAAAAAATTATGATTTGTACATGTAGGAGAGAAGTGCCAGAATAGGCCCGGTATGGATGGGTGTATAACTGCCCGGTATGGAAGAGGTTAATAATTCTTTACAAGTTGAAAAGACCCCATTGGGACACTAAATAAAAAAAAATGCTTTTTAGCTTCTACAGTTTCCACATTACACAACTCCAATGAAGTTACAGAAAAACAACTCACTGCCCTAAAAAGAAATCCACAATATATTTACCTTCTCATTGCTCCTGTACTGTTCCATTGAGCCACCAGAGTAAAAGCCACCAGTCATTATTTACTCCCCATGTAATTGTGCTGGTTGGCCCAGCGCTGTCTCATGCCCAATTCTCAGAAGTACTTGATGTTTCCTTTAGCTCCTGGTGTCAAACAAAGGAAATGTACATGTACGCAATTGGTAATGGCAGGTTAAAGCAAACCTGTTTCTTTGCCCTAAATAACGAAACCTCCTAGTAAGATATACCACCGTACGTGGAAAGCGCACATTTCTTGGTGTGAGTCGATTGGTGCTCATCCTCACTCCTTTTCTATAGGTCAGATCTTGGCCTACCTGTAACGGGGCGTTGAGCAGAGGTTGGCCTTGAGTACCTTCCAGGGCCAGGTGTCTGCCTTGGCAATCTTCTTTCAGTGACCCCTAGCCACTCACTCTTTAGGTCGTACCTTCATTCAAAGAGTTGGGCACATGGCTCCATCTGTACGATCTCTTTTGCCACCATGGGACTTAAAGGAGTTGTAAAGACTTGTTTATTATTTTCTAAATAGGGTTCCTTTAAGCTAGTTGTTGGTTCACTTACCCTTTCCTTTAATTTCCCTTCTAAATGTTTTTTTTTCTTTGTCTGAATTCCTCACTTCCTGTTCCTCAGCGTGCTTGCCCCCTCCCATGGGACTACATCCCTGCGGGGAGACACTGTGAACAAATAGTACTATCGGTTTTTCAGAACCTCCATTTGAGAATCAGGAGATTCCCTTAGCTAAATTCTATAAAGTAGATATTTTGGCATCTGTGGATGCTTCTTTTGGCCGAAAGGTTTTGCAGGCTGCTATTCCCTCTTGAGGGGTGTTTTTTCTTTACATTATTTCAGATGAGGCTCCTGTGCTCCAGTTAAGGCTCCTGTGTCCTGGTTAGGGCTCTTGTGTTTAGCCTTGGGTTATTTTCCCCACTCCTCATTTCTCGTTGGCACTGCTTTTGGACATCCCAATGGTCAAGATTAAGGAGGCGCTGTGTCCGTCGATGAACTACGGAGAAAATGTGATTTTTGTACTTGCTGTAAAATCCACTTCTCAGAGTTCCACACAGCACCCCACCCCTCTATAGGGTTTTGATACTTCTATTACTGCTTGCTACTAAACTGAATACCTAGAGCAGGGAGGGGGTTATATGCTGACTGAGGCTGACCCATGGGGCGTAGCCAAGTTTTTTATGTTCTGCCTAGTCCTACTCCTGCAGAGGCAATCTAACCCAATGGTCAAAATTAAGGAGATGCTGCGTCCGTCTAACTCTGAGAAATACATTTTACAGGGTATACAAATCTCTAATAATTTTTGCTAAAAAATTACTTGGAACCCCCAAATATATATATAACATTTAGTAGAGACCCTAGAGAATAAAATGGTTGTTGCAAAAATGTATGTCACACCGTATTTGTGTAGCGGTCTTTCAAAAGCAATTTTTTGTGGAAGAAATGCACTTAAATTTATAAAAAAAAATTAAAAAAGCTAAACGATAAAGTTAGCCTAATTTTTTTGTTGGAAGTTACGCCAAGAATTGTGATCTTTATTCTAAACAATAAAAATTGTGATTCTTATTTTATCCAGAATCGTTCAGCACTAGTACACATATGTATTATAAAATAATCCTGTGTACACTACAAAATCCAAATAGTTTTGAAGCATAATTATGCGTGTTAACCATTAGAATTAAATTTGAGTATGCACATACTCCTTCTAGTGGCTAGAATATTTATTCTAGCCACTAGAATGCATTTGTTTATGTGTATATGCACATATACAGTATATGTAAATTATGCCAGTAAACCCCTCTACAAACACAGATTTCAGGCATTTTATTTTTAAATGCTGCTCTGAAATTAGTCTAAATGCCACAATGTGAATGGACACATTGACTAAAATAAAGCTGCATTCAGAGGCTTAAAATAAAAATACTGCTGAAAGCGGAATTTTCGTGGTGGTTTTTTTTTTTGGCCCATTTGCATGAGGCCTAACACAAATAAGCAGGTAGCATAGCCTTTATATGGAATGAGCAAATATGGCTGCCTTTGTCGTTGTAAAATATATATACAGGGAGTGCAGAATTATTAGGCAAGTTGTATTTTTGAGGATTCATTTTATTATTGAACAACAACCATGTTCTCAATGAACCCAAAAAACTCATTAATATCAAAGCTGAATATTTTTGGAAGTAGTTTTTAGTTTGTTTTTAGTTTTAGCTATTTTAGGGGGATATCTGTGTGTGCAGGTGACTATTACTGTGCATAATTATTAGGCAACTTAACGAAAAAAAAATATATACCCATTTCAATTTATTTTTTACCAGTGAAACCAATATAACATCTCAACATTCACAAATATACATTTCTGACATTCAAAAACAAAACAAAAACAAATCAGTGACCAATATAGCCACCTTTCTTTGCAAGGACACTCAAAAGCCTGCCATCCATGGATTCTGTCAGTGTTTTGATCTGTTCACCATCAACATTGCGTGCAGCAGCAACCACAGCCTCCCAGACACTGTTCAGAGAGGTGTACTGTTTTCCCTCCTTGTAAATCTCACATTTGATGATGGACCACAGGTTCTCAATGGGGTTCAGATCAGGTGAACAAGGAGGCCATGTCATTAGTTTTTCTTCTTTTATACCCTTTCTTGCCAGCCACGCTGTGGAGTACTTGGACGCGTGTGATGGAGCATTGTCCTGCATGAAAATCATGTTTTTCTTGAAGGATGCAGACTTCTTCCTGTACCACTGCTTGAAGAAGGTGTCTTCCAGAAACTGGCAGTAGGACTGGGAGTTGAGCTTGACTCCATCCTCAACCCGAAAAGGCCCCACAAGCTCATCTTTGATGATACCAGCCCAAACCAGTACTCCACCTCCACCTTGCTGGCGTCTGAGTCGGACTGGAGCTCTCTGCCCTTTACCAATCCAGCCACGGGCCCATCCATCTGGCCCATCAAGACTCACTCTTATTTCAGCAGTCCATAAAACCTTAGAAAAATCAGTCTTGAGATATTTCTTGGCCCAGTCTTGACGTTTCAGCTTGTGTGTCTTGTTCAGTGGTGGTCGTCTTTCAGCCTTTCTTACCTTGGCCATGTCTCTGAGTATTGCACACCTTGTGCTTTTGGGCACTCCAGTGATGTTGCAGCTCTGAAATATGGCCAAACTGGTGGCAAGTGGCATCTTGGCAGCTGCACGCTTGACTTTTCTCAGTTCATGGGCAGTTATTTTGCGCCTTGGTTTTTCCACACGCTTCTTGCGACCCTGTTGACTATTTTGAATGAAACGCTTGATTGTTCGATGATCACGCTTCAGAAGCTTTGCAATTTTAAGAGTGCTGCATCCCTCTGCAAGATATTGCACTATTTTTGACTTTTCTGAGTCTGTCAAGTCCTTCTTTTGACCCATTTTGCCACAGGAAAGGAAGTTGACTAATAATTCTGCACACCTGATATAGGGTGTTGATGTCATTAGACCACACACCTTCTCATTACAGAGATGCACATCACCTAATATGCCTAATTGGTAGTAGGCTTTCGAGCCTATACAGCTTGGAGTAAGACAACATGCATAAAGAGGATGATGTGGTCAAAATACCCATTTGCCTAATAATTCTGCACTCCCTGTATATAATGTAATAATATGAAAAAGGATTTTAAAATCTTGGCACATAGATAAGGCAGGTCACATCGTAATGCATTTTATTAAAAAAAAGTATATACCGGTAATTTCCTTTTAACAGGAAGTTGTATCAGCTGGCCATGTGCCCCAATATGTCGCTGACCACTCAGTGAAGCTGTCATCCAATATGTCATATGTTATCATTATTCATACAGAACTACATCTGCCCCAGTTTTGGTATAATCCAGAGATTAACAGCATGTTTTCTTGGAGGCATAATTTGTTTACGCGTTAATTGCGTCTATTTCTTTGATTCGGCCAATTGCTTTACTTGTGAGTAAGTAGCAGGATGACTTTCAACAGCCACTGGAAATGAAAGTGAAGTCTCTGATCTTTTAAATTGTATACAATGCCCATAGTGATTGCACTGTGATCCTGGAAAGCATAGCAGCAGGAAGTGAGGCAGAGGTGATATAATTCACATACACAGTGACTGTGCAACTTAACAATCGGGTTTAAACCCTAGAGAACCACTATATCAAAAAGTAATGTAGTAGCCCAAAGTCTAGGCAGGGTTGCTCCTAAGTTTATCTGCCAGGTATAATTGCCTTGGTCAATTATTAGGGATCAATTGATTTCACCCGAAGTCTGGATTTGCTGCACTTCTCTCTTCTGTTCAGTGGCGGCCCGTCCATAGGGGCGCCCGGGCGCCGCCCCCCATCCCCCAGTCAGTAAAAAAAAAAAAAAATGTTTTAAATCTGTCCCTTTAAGAAAAAAAAAATTCCAAAAAAGGGCCTTATGTGCACTGTGTCCGCGCGCCGGACGCCGGCACAGTGCTGTAGGAGTAGCGCCACGTCTGTGCAATCACGGGATTGCAGACGCGGCGCTACATTGGCAAAAAAAAAAAGGCTTTGTGGCGTTCTCCATCGCGCCACTTGCTTCCGGCGCGATGGAGTGTATTGTTATGGCCGGGCGGGTGCATACACTTTCCGTGTGCACCCGCCCGTCTCTGTGCTCGTTCCGACGTCACTCGAAAACAGGAAGTGACGTCGGAACAGCTCGAGCTCAGTGCGCCCGACCGAGGAACAGGTAAGTCTGCCTGTCTGTAAGCATCGGCGGCCGCTCCACAACACCCCACCAGCTTATACAGCAGCTTCTAACCTCCCCCGTGATTTCCACAACGTTTTTCTTATTCGGCCCCCGGCACCCCCCCCCCCCCCCCCAAGCTTATTCAAAGTCTTTTTTTTATTTACTATTTGGCGGCCCCCCCCCACCCCTCGCTTATTTAAAAAATATATAATATTTAATAAAAAATATAATATTCGGCGGCTGGCGTCCAATCTCCACCCCCCCCCCCCCTGCTTTTTTTTTTTATAAATCTCTTTATTTAAATTTTCTTTTTTTATCCATACAAGAAATTAAAATCATACACATACATTACATTCATATGCTTAATCCAATTTTTTTTTAATATATTTTTTTTTATATTTAATATTCAGCAAAAATAATGCCAGGCAACAACCCCCCCCCCCCCCCCAATCAATGTTTTTTTTTTTTTTTTAATATTAGTTAAATATATTAAGCTTATTAACCGTTTATTTTTTAGATTTGATTCAATTTAGCAATAAGTATAAAAAAAGTTTTTTTTTTAATAACTGGGGGGGTGGTCTGGTGGGGTAGTGTTACCGGCCGCTATTTGTGCTGTAATGAATTTTTACATAGAAAAGAAATGTTGTTAATAAGTGTGTAAATGAATTATAAAAAAAGTTTTTTTCAATAACCGGCTTTTTTTATAATTCATTTACCCACTTATTAACAACATTTATTTTCTATGTAAAAATTCATTACAGCACAAATAGCGGCCGGTAACACTACCCCACCAGACCACCCCCCCAGTTATTAAAAAAAAAAAACTTTTTTTATACTTAATGTGCAGGGAAAATATCGGCCGTCAACACCACCCCACCCCCCGCTTGCAAATTGTCCTGCGACTTGGGACTGGAAAGTTGCAGGATGAGTTGGACCCGATGATTTCCAATGAGAACTGTTCATATCTGTGCAACTTTGAAGTAGTCCCTGCATTACTTTTGTCCCACCTTGATGTGACTTGAGGTCCATAGACCTCCAGAATACATAGGCATTGCTTCAAGTCGCTGCAAAATCGCACCAAAAGATTGTGGCAGAATCTTGCGACTTTCAGGCTAATGCAGTCTGAAAGTTGCACAATTCTACTGCAATTTTGATGTGACTTAAAGCAATGCCTGTGTATTCTGGAGGTCTATGGACCTCAAGTTGCATCAAAGTGGGACCAAAGTAATGCAGGGACTACTTTGAAGTCGCACAGATATGAACGGTTCTCATTGGAAATCATGGGGTACGACTTGTCATGCAACATTTAAGTCCCAAGTCGCAGGACAAGTAATTCCTGCAGTCTCTGGTAATCTTGTGCAGTATGTCCGCAGTCTCTGGTAATCTTGTGCAGTATGTCCGCAGTCTCTGGTAATCTCCTGCAGTATGTCCGAAGTCTCTGGTAATCTTGTGCAGTATGTCCGCAGTATCTGGCAATCTTGTGCAGTATGTCCGCAGTCTCTGGTAATCTCCTGCAGTATGTCCGCAGTCTCTGGTAATCTCCTGCAGTATGTCCGCAGTCTCTGGTAATCTTTTGCAGTATGTCTGCAGTCTCTGGTAGTCTCCTGCAGTATGTCCGCAGTCTCTGGTAATATTTTGCAGTATGTCTGCAGTCTCTGGTAATCTCCTGCAGTATGTCCGCAGTCTCTGGTAATCTCCTGCAGTATGTCTGCAGTCTCTGGTAATCTTTTGCAGTATGTCTGCAGTCTCTGGTAATCTTGTGTAGTATGTCCGCAGTCTCTGGTAATCTTGTGTAGTATGTCCGCAGTCTCTGGTAATCTTGTGTAGTATGTCCGCAGTCTCTGGTAATCTTGTGTAGTATGTCCGCAGTCTCTGGTAATCCTGTGCAGTATGTCCGCAGTTTCTTATAATCTCCTGCAGTATGTCCGCAGTCTCTGGTAATCTCCTGCCCATTTCGAGTCCTTCATTACTAACAGTGTCATATTTTAGTTTGTTTGCACCGATCTGTAAGGCTGCGCTATATACCATGATTTGTGATGCTGGGGCTATATACTCTGTGCTGTGACGCTGAGCTATATACACCTGACATTGAGTGGAAGCAAGTGGAATACAGGGGACGGAGTGGTGGATTCTATAAGGGGTGTGGCTTATGAGAAGTGGGAGGGACCAAATGTGGAAGGGCGGGGTATTGCGCCCCCCCATCCTAAAACTTCACCAGCCGCCACTGCTTCTGTTGCTGGGTGGCCAGGTTCTTGGTGACATTAGAAAAGACAAGGGCGATGCAAGGACATATTAAGGAGTATTTGGGGTGTCTCCGCCAATGGGCAGGGGTTTTCTTGGGTCCCTTAGCCTGTTGGGAGAAGCTATATAATTGGGTGGAGTCAGGTGATCGGTTTCAGGACCAGCTGGCTGTCTGGGTGGTCTTGTGTTGAGCTGCCCGGGCTGCTAGGCTGGAGTTTGGGCCTATCCCTGGCTCATCTGGCTGCGGCTTTCTGTGGGCCTATCCAGAAGCAAGAGGGCAGCGTAGGGTTGGGATTGCGACCTTGCAGTCCAACCGGTTCTGCCGGCTGGTGAAACTGTTTTGGCCTGAGGTAGAAGGGAAGCTGTCTCCACTAAGGGACCAACCACCTTGTTACCAGGGACCATATTGAGTAGCTGAAGAAAGTACCCGAGCAGTATTCTCACCAACCGGGGACGGTGAATAATCGGGAAAATTCAGCAGGTGCCAAGCCAGGGACCCAGCCAGTGGGGTGATGATTGAGTATCTGGAGTGCCAAGCTAGGGACCCAGCCAGTGGGGTGATGATTGAGTATCTGGAGTGCCAAGCTAGGGACCCAGCAGGGAAGCGGTGGTGAAGCTTGAGGAAGATACTAAAGTATGAAGATTCAGTGGCAGTGAATCGGCAAGTCTAGTGAGAGACTGGGAGCTCAGTGGGCTGAGAATCTACAGAGTCTATATAATCTATAAAGTAACATTATGTTATGACCTGTTGCCATAGGAGACGGCGCTTCTACACATGCAGATGTAGTGCCTGGCTGGGTGCCTTTCCCTGCATGGCTGTCTACTTGTAGAAGTCTCGGAGTCTGCCAATTGACATTGCAACTACCTAAGGGTGTCCTGGCCCTAAACCCTCTCTCCCACAGTTCTGTTCAAAAGAAAATAAATCTCTTTGCATTCAAGAAGTGTCTGGCACCCATGAATCTACCTTGCATCACACCCACTATGCCTTGCAATCCACTCTATACAGAAGGATGTCGGCTGTTCCTGGAACACATGTAATGATCGTTTTCAGTACATTCCATTTTTATTATACAGGATTTATATAGCACCAACAGTTTGTGCAGAGCTTTACAGTACAACTTTGTATTGTCTTTAGAGTTTTTACATGCTGATGAGGCTGTTCAGTGATTAATCACAGGAGTTGGGACAAACCATAACACCGACTGGTGTTGTGGTTGTGGTTTTTTTTTTGGGGGGGGGGGGCTCGTTTACCCCACAATATGCAAAGACCAATGCAGGCTCGACACCAGGGCACATAGAAAATACATTTTTAATGTGTTAATTCTGCAAAAATATCATGCAAAGCTTAGAGAAGTCCAAGCGTGATAACGGCTCAAAATGTATACGTTTGCTGAAAATCGAGTGTAGTTCCCCCCCAACATTTTCCTCTCTAATCAGTGTATATAGTACATTTCCTGTAAAACACATACAAGAATATTTAGTTATGTGTATCACAATTATTTACCGTCAAATTTACCAAAAGGTAAATCTCGTTTTTGGCCTGTAGTTGACAAATGTTGTTTTTGTGCTTTACTTACCAGCTGTTTTTCTATATTGTCTAGATGCCATGCCAGCTCCTGAGCAGACTCCATTGATGGAGGAGGGCCTACAGAAAGTCCCGCAAGAAGCTCCTCCCACTACCAGCATGGAACCAGAAGCCACCGCTACAAACATTTTGGCGTCGGTAAAAGAACAGGTAAGGCCAAGTTGTCCTCTGAGTTCAGTTAACTTGGTTGTTCATCTGACTACACACGTTCTCTTGGCTACAGTTGTATCTTATAAATAAGTGCAAGATCTTTGCTACCAATACACCAAAAAGACGACAGGAATGTTTTTTTTTTTTTTTAATAGATATGACTAAAATGGCTCAAGAACGGGCATACAATTTACTGCATTCAGATCTGTAATTTATAAGGCTATAAACGGTGCAGTATTGTATAATATGGGCCCCATG
>NC_053494.1:181831499-181836499 GCF_905171775.1 Rana temporaria | reverse complement strand
TGTATACCATTTTAAATTAAGCAAACATTTTCAGAGTTGCACAATGTGTTTTGGACTTACTGGAGCATGTTGACTGCATAGTTCATTTTATTCAAACGTTTAACTTAACTTTTAAGGTTGCTATAGAAGGGGAGACCTTGTTTGCTAAACCCTCGTTTATAATTACACACACACACACTATATATATATATATATATATATATATATATATATGTATATATATATATATATGTGTATGTGTGTGTGTGTGTATGTATATATATATATATATATATATATATATATATATATATATATATATATATATATATATATATATATATATATATATATATATATAATTTCACTTTTTTTACCCTGAAAATAGAAATAGAGGGTTAACTGCCTACGTGTTATACGCAGGTGGCTGTGTAAAGTTTTTTGGGGATTTTAAAATGCGTAAAGAAAACCTAAACTAATTGTGTTGACATACATTTATGTGCGTTGTGCTTGCATGCGTTTACAGATGTTGCACTGAAATAAGTAGTGCATGTTATTCTTTTTCTATTTTCAGTGGCGTATATATCAGCGCAACACTGGTGTAATCTGCTCCTTGTGAAATGCATTGATTTTTCAATGTGTATTCGCTGACTTGTGGTGTTTAACACTTGTCAGCACATTTGGTGTGAATGGACCCTTGCAATAAATGTGTTTATATGTTCTAAACTGGTGTAGGACAGATGGAGATGTCTTGACATGTCTTTCCCTAGTGGTTCTAAAGGCAAAAGGTTTCTCTGCATTTATGGGGAAAAAAAAACTCCAGTTCCTCAGAGCTCTTCTTAAACACTTACCTTGAGAATCCTTTCTCAATCCAGCGCTGTGCCCCTCTGTAGCCCCGCTGCTCCCTTTTCCTGTATTCACAGCATTGGCTCTTGCTGATGTCGGTCAAATCCTGTTAGGAGGGAGCAGGGGTGTGACCAAGCCACGCTGTGTTCATCTTTGGACATGCACAGCCCAGCTCGGGAGCATCTACACGTTTCCCTACAGGAACCAGCTTGCTAGGGGGCACTCAGAAGAGGAGCAGGGGGGGCAGCACCGACGGGGGACCTCCAGAAAAGGAGTTAAGGGACCACTCTGCAATACCATTGCACAGAGCAGGTAAGTAGAACATGTTTAATATTTTAATCAGCCTTTACAACCACTATAAATTCGAGTCGCATGGATTCCAAAACCCAGGGGCAATCGATGCAAAAATAACAGCTTCAGTTTTTTAAATCCATGTTTTCTCTTATTCTTCACTATTGGCTTGCAGGCTCCCAGAGCTCACACAGCTTATACCTACTTCTCCCTCTACTGGCACTAATGTGTATTTACAATAAGCGTGTGTCAATATGTGATGCCTGCAAATTTATAAGATGTCCTATTGCAGAACACCTAACGCTGGTTGAAATTTCTGTCAGGATTGGTCACAGAAAATGTACAGCACGTTGAATGTTTCCTATATTGGTATTGGGGAACAGACACTATAGTGGTCTTGCTTGATTGTTATTTTTTAATGTTTTGAACTTTTTTTCTTTTTTGGTGTTGATGCAGGGTTTGATCTTTGTCTTTCCAGTTTGTCCAGGAGCCCAGCACAGTGATCTCCTTTTACACCCTCCGTGTAATGATGACTGCCCGGTCAATATTGTGAGCTAGTGTGTGCTCTGTTATTCCACAAGACAGCGTTGTGGTGGTACAAGTCTCTAATGGACGTTACACAATATAGCAAAGATGCACCCCATATTCGGGAACCTGTAATGTGCGTTTTAGTTGTGATATTAGGCCCATAGAAGGGAGGGACTGATGTAAGCCCTACATGAAAGCTGTCATTCCCTGACTCTTCACCTGCAGTCTAGTTCTATGCTGTAACATGCAATAAAAGTGTACTGCCCTATAACTAGTATGTAGCCCATTTTTTAGAATTGCAGCTTGTTTCTGAGGCTTCTCATTCTATTTAATTTGATCGGTTTCTGAGGAAATATTTTAATATTCACACAGTTACAGTGGCAGGATAGTGTATGCTGCTATTTGCCATTGTAGTTTAACTGTTGCACTGCCTGAATAACAGCGCAATTGTATGACTAGTCACATTTCTTGCATTTAACTGGCCATGTGTGACTTGCGTTTGTAATAGTATCATACTGCATTTCTCTCCTGTACACTGCAGTCTTGCTCAGTGAAGAGTTACACAATCCTGCGGGGGGAATTGCTAGAGTTGTATTTACAAGCCAAGCATTAGAGAGAGAGTGCTTTAATCTACTTAGTGGGGTGCTTATAGAGGGATCAGTTTGTCAGCAGTAACCCAGCGAACACATTGTGATAAGCACTTTTACTTACTGCCCCTTCTTCCACTTCCTGAGAGCAATAGCAGCAGCTATTCATTTATACTGTGCTGAACTGGCCTATTTATAGGTGAAACCAGAATTAAACCTCACTTTTTTTGACAGGCTGGTTCAGGCTATAGAAAGTTATACCTTTTTACTGGAGCTTTGAAAAAGGTGACAACTTTATATATATGAACCATCTGTGGGCATCCTGCTTTACTACAGCTACCAAAGAACTAAAGGTCATGGCATAGACTGATAACTAATGCTCCACACCGCGCACTGCTACTTCATAGCTCTCCAATGCTGGTAGTTTCTAAAATTGGATTGCTACCTTGTCTGCCATTGGATTGTTTATAAAGTTGGGTTTTTATTTAATGTCCCCTCTAATTTTTTTAAGTAAGTGGAAGGGTTAGATAATTTGTTTGTTTTTAACTGTGGTCTTTGTGCCCCTTGTGAAGATTCCCCCCTTGCTACCTTTTCTTAGTGATGTGCTGTAAGATTAATGTTACTTTTCTCTGCTTTGAAGAACATTTTTTAAGATGGTTTCAAAGAGAAACCACTATAGAATCAGTGACATTGTCACCAGCTTCCTAATGCACTCTAAAGGAATTTATGGAAAACGTATCACAGAGCGGGATAAAAAACCCAAATTAATGTTTATTTTTTAGGTGTTGCGTGCGTTTTACAGAATAAATTTACAAACGCATGTATGAATAAAAGCAATCATTGTATTACATTGCCATGTCAAAATTAGTTGGGGTACAATACACTTAAACATACACAAAAAACAGCAGTTACATACAACTTTACAGTCCCCCAGAGAAGCACCCCCCATATGTTGTAGATCAGATAAATTTAAACCCTATAATAAGGAATATCTATTGTTCATACATGCACTGTAACACTGTGTTCTATACATGCACATGTATCAAGGGGGGTGCAACTACTCAACACGTTTCACACTGTTGGCTTCTTCAGGGGTTCATGGGGTGCTGTTGTAAATGGTTGCTGAAAATAAAAATATATAGTATATGGCATATACCAAAGGGTCAAACAAACGTTAAATGAATGAAACCATTGAGAGAGAACTCGCATGAATCAATATCATAGAAAAGCTCCCAAAAAAGGAGGTGGAAAATGTTCTGGCATGTAATCCGGTCTACAAGACTCCCCCATCAAAATGCTTCACTCTCCTGAATATAAAATGGCAATTAAAAAAAATAAGTAAATACCCCATCCAATCGCAAATCCTGGTACACACTACAATTTTTTTTTTCCACACAACCCAGCAGGTTGAACAAAAATAACCCGACGGCTTCGGTCAGAGCTGCTGTACTAACGATCCGATGTTAGTATAGTGATCTCCCCCACTGAGCTGTTGTGTTCTGACGGGGACGGCCCCTCCGCCAGAACACTCTGGGCAGCGCTCTCTGCCATTGGCTGAGGGAGCTGATCGGGAGCCGGTTGGCTGCTGCTCTTCCAACATGCTCGACAGATGGGCTAAATGTCGGCTTTTTCTTTATTGAACCGACCGATGTTTCCCGACATTCAGCCCGTGTGTATGAAGCCCATAAAGCCTAGCTGAATAGACTGAGGGAAACAGACATGCCACAGGGCAGTGAAAAGACCAAATCTGCTCAGAGCACTTCTCTGGATGTTTACAGGGCAAGAAGGGAGAGGAAACTTTCCCAGCAAGGCACATGCAGCTTCTAAAACCTAATCTCTGAAAAAGCCTGTTCCACTTTATTATATATTTACAGCAAAGTTTTTTTTACCAGGCTTACTCTTTTTGGAGGCTGGCCATTAATGACAATTTTTACTGTTCCGAAAACAAGTGAACTCAATGTTAAATAACCTGGTCTTTGCCCTGTCCCAGGGCAAAACATGAATAACATGGTTACATAGCATGTGTTGCCCCGTTTTTAATTCTTACGATTATTTTTGGGGGTTTTAAAGCTTTTAACAGGAAAAAATATATATCTACAATCTAACTCAGTTCTAATTTTGCTACTTTTGATTTCCCACCAGCCTAGCAGTTTCTGATTAAAATGATTCCTCTTTCTGCATATTGTTATAGTCCTGTGTAATTTCATCCTATTCCATGCACCAAATTTCAGAGCTGATTATTGAAGTGCAAATTGACTTTCTCTGTGCCTGTCTGATGAGGAATTGATAGGTGCGTGGAGGAAATGTGAAAAAAGGGGTTTGTTTAAAACATATATATATACTCTAACTTTCTGCTTCAAAAGTATCCATTGTACATTACAATTAGATTTTTTTTTTTTTTCTTGTATTATACCTGGTTGTACAGAAATCTTAGTGTGTTGTCGCATTTCAAACCCAGTCATGAAAGTAAGGCGGTTGCTTGCAACAATAATTGCAGATTGTCATTTTTGTTGTGACTGTATAATGTTCTCAGTGGCAGTTAGTGGGAATGTATAATGATTTTTCTGGGAAAATAATTGAAGTAGAACTTCAACAAAATACAAAGCTTTGAAGAGCACTGTAAGTAAAACAAGATTACATTGGCATGGTATACATAGTTAAACTTATCCCGCTTGGACCAATGTACCTATGTATAATGACATACCTGGCTAATTCTGCTGGAAGTCACTAAAGTGGACACCAGTCCAATGATCTCTACTTGCTTCTGGG
>NC_053494.1:181781499-181826499 GCF_905171775.1 Rana temporaria | reverse complement strand
CCAGGCAGGCTTGAACAGATTTTTTCCCCCTTAATTTCATTTATTTAAAAACTGCATCTTGGATTTACTCAGGTTATTCTTTGTGTAATATTAAAATTAGGGGTGCAACGGATCGTCATTGATCCGAATGAGTCAACGTCCGCAGATTGAGCCCATAGGTAAGGCTGTGGCTTCGGCCTAGCTCCGAAGTGGCAGCCATCTTGGTACACCCGGCGGCGACCTAGGTGAGCTTCCCAGAGCGGCACTGACTGGGGAGATGTGGACATTACAGTGGGGGAGATGGGGGGGGGGGGGGAGATGTGGATGTTACAGTGGGGACTACATATGGTGGTGGTCCAAAAAATGATCCGATCCATGGCTCTGATCTAAGTAACGATCCGAACCATGAGTTTTTTGATCCGTTGCACCCCTAATTAACCGAATCACTTAAGTGTGAGAAATATGCAAGTTAGAAATCAGAAATGTGTGTGTGTGTGTGTGTATGTGTGTGTGTGTGTGTGTGTATATGTATATATGTATGTGTATATGTGTGTATATATGTGTATGTGTGTGTATATGTATATATATATATATATATATATATATATCTATATATCTATATAATTATATATATATAATTACATATATATATGTATCAAATTATGATCCTGTATTTAAAATGTAAAACTGTTCCTAAAATGTTACCTATAGTTTATATCTTGAGAGCACCTTGTTTGTTGTTTTCTGTTGTATTTCAGACACTGTAGACAGGTTTGAATTGGTTTGTATCTGGACACCCTCCTCATTCTCATAACAAAAAAACACCTTGCCACCACTTGAGTTAATTATGTTTTTGATAATGGGGTAGTGTAGTGCAAATTTATTTTTTAATAGTACTAAAGTGTATTCAGCATCTGACATAGACGTCGCCTGCAACTCCACAGGCCCTATTGGGGCTCTCCTAATCCTAGGAATTGATTAAAAAGGCAAATCAAAGAGCAGAGCAGTTAATGTTCAGCTTAAAATGATTAAATCATAATGCAGCTCTGGAGACCTTAAGAACCTAATGATGATCAGCTCAACTTTTCTTAGCGTTTTTTTTGGTCATGAACTTTCAGAACAAACTCGTTTGAATGAATGCCAGGTACGTTCCGCACACCTACAATGCCTTGCAATTGACAAAGTTGTTAAAATCCAGCCAGTGTTATCTTAGGAAATAGCATCTACTGAAATATTAACTCCAAAAATTAAAACAAAATTATGTCGTTATATATTTCATGAAAAAATTTGAATTCCAAATTTGACATGGTGTTATTCTCGTACAATCCCCCTGTAAAACACAGCTTAGATTGGGGGAAAGAGGGTTTGCAGAAGCAGCCGGTCAGTTGTGCTGCAGTTCTTAGGCGTTAAAGGAATTTGCTAATAGGAGAGAGCAGGGTAACAGATGAGCCCATCAGTCTGCTGCTTCTCCTTCACTGCCCAATATCCAATCTCCAGGCTTTTTGTATGTATGTGTTCCCTTTGTATTTTGTTTACTGAGATTTTATAAAAAAAAAAAATCAATAAGACAAAAGAAATAAGGCAGTACAGAAACAAAGGGTACACATAAAATATTTATACACATTGTTCAAGTATTTCTCCCCAATTGCATGAGAGCGGCAACAATCTAATACTGTAACAGAACATGGATAAGACAGGACATACGGACATCGGTTTGTGAGGGTAAGTTGAGCATTTAAGACCCAAGGGTCATTTGTTCATGAAAAGGCAAGAGATCAACATACAGGCAATCAAGGCAATAGCATGCAGTCTAAACCACTGATGTCTTCATGATTCTGTGGCACAAATGGAAGATATGAGTGGTTAGGCCTAGCCCACAAAAAGGGGGGGGGGTAGACTGCCATGGCCTATACTGCTACTACTCATCTAGAGCCTACAGGAGCTCAACAATGAGGGAAGCGTATTGTATGTATTTCAAATGTGTTTTTCACCTTGTTCTATTAGTATTACTTTTATTAGTGTACTTTTATGTAGCCAAATTTAGTAATAGCGCAGTGAGGATATAACCTCACCTTCATGAGATGGATTCACTTTACAAAGACCCACGATAGATGCTTAAGGGTCCCCACTCTGGCTGTCAAGTTCTGATGAGTTGGATACCGCTGACTGAGGGTGCAGGCTGAGGTGAGGTCCATCCAGACCCAAAGCATACTGCAGAAACATGAAGCGATGGCCACACTGCTGCATCTCACCTGGCCTGAGTGGTTATATCAGGTAAAAGCAGTCTCTGCTCTATTCACACAGACTACAACCCCAACATGTTTCACCCCCCCAGGGCTTAATCATGGAGAAGCATGTTGGAGTCATGGTGTGGATGAATTGAGTTGAGGCTGCTTGTACCTGCTAACCACTTGGGCCAGCAGCCGGGCTGTCTCTTCCTATTTCTGCAGTTCACTTGGCAAAGCTTTAGGGCCGAAACAACTAATCGATTAATCGACAACTAATCGATTATAAAATTAATCGATTACTATTTTCATAATCGCTTAATCGCCCAGTAACATAATGGGGTTTAAAAAAAAAATAGCCCTTTATAGTACAGAAATAGCAAATCGCTACTGTAAATATTACTTTCACTGTCCCACAGTACAAAATAAACCCCTTACAGTAGCGATTATTTGCTCTTTTTTTTGTACTAATTTTAGTTTTTTTTTTTAACCCCATTATGTTACTAAACGTCTCAGGCCTGGGTCACATATCTGTTTTTTTGGTGCTTTTTGCAGAAACACACTACAGTTCATTTACATGGTTTCCTATGGGACACGTTCACATCCATGATTTTTTCAGCTGCTGGATATTTGGAAAGGGTCAAGGACTTTTTTTTAATGCAAAACTGTTATTTAGTTTTTTTAGTTAAATATACTTTAATTGAGAAGCTACAGAAAAACATGTAATGTGTTTTTTTGCAGCAATTTGTGTTTTTGAATCTGCCAAACAAATTTTCGGCAAAAAATATGTAAAAATGCAAATCGCCGCAAAATCACCTTTTTGTTTTGTGTTTTAAGGTTATTACCCGATTATTTGATTAATCGAAACAATAATCGGCCAACTAATAGATTATGAAAATAATCGTTAGTTGCAGCCCTACAAAGCTTTAACCACTTCCCGCCCGGCCTATGGCCGATTTACGTCCGGGAAGTGGTTATGAAATCCTGACAGGACGTTCTAGAACGTCCTGCAGGATTTCATACCGCGCGCGCCCGTGTGGGCGCGCATCGCGGCGATCGGTGATGCGGGGTGTCAGTCTGACACCCTGCATCTCCGATCTCGGTAAAGAGCCTCCGGCGGAGACTCTTTACCACATGATCAGCCGTGTCCAACCACGGCTGATCACGATGTAAACAGGAAGAGCCGTCGATGGCTCTTCCTCACTCGCGTCTGACAGATGCGAGTAGAGGATAGCCGATCGGCGGCTCTCCTGACAGGGGGGGTTAGCGCTGATTGTTTATCAGCGCAGCCCCCCCCTCGGATCGCCACACTGGACCACCAGGGATGCCCACCCTGGAGCACCAGGGCGGGCAAAAAAAAAAAAAAATGCCAGAAAAAAAAAAAAAAAAGTCTAAAAAATAAATAAAAAAAAAAGCATAAAGAAAAAAGATGCCAGTCAGTGCCCACAAATGGGCACTGACTGGCAACCTGGCAAAAATCAGTGCTGCCACCCCAGTGTCCATCAGCGCCACCCCAGTGTCCATCAGCGCCACCCCAGTGTCCATCAGCGCCACCCCAGTGTCCATCAGCGCCACCCCACAGTGCCCATCCATGCCCAGTGCCCACCTATCAGTGCCCATCTGTGCCAACTTATAAGTATCCATCAGTGCCGCCCATGAGTGCCCATCTGTGCCGCCTATGAGTGCCCAGTGCCGCCCATGAGTGCCCATCAGTGCCGCCTATGTGTGCCCATCAGTGCCGCCTATGTGTGCCCATCAGTGCCGCCTATGTGTGCCCATCAGTGCCGCCTACCAGCGCCGCCAATCAGTGCCACCTCATCTGTGCCCGTCAGTACTACCTCATCGATGTCCATCGGTGCCCATTAGTGCCGCCATATCAGTGCCCGTAATTGAAAGAGAAAACTTATTTACAAAAAAATTAACAGAAAAAAATAAAAACTTAATTTTTTTTCCAAATTTTCAGCCTTTTTTTTGTTGTTGCGCAAAAAAAAAAAATCGCAGAGGTGATCGAATACCACCAAAAGAAAGCTCTATTTGTGGGGAAAAAAGGACGCCAATTTTGTTTGGGTACAGTGTAGCATGACCGCGCAATTGCCATTCAAAGTGCGACAGTGCTGAAAGCTGAAAATTGGCTTGGGCGGGAAGCTGCGTAAGTACCTGGTATGGAAGTGGTTAAACAAGTATTGTTTTTAAACATTCTGTAATTTTCAGATCTCATTGGACTTATCTGAAAGTAATGCTCACTTTTTTGCCAGTAATGGCGCGTACACACGGACGTTTTTTGGCATGAAAAATACATTTTTTTTAATCATGAAAAAAAACAGTTTTTCCAACTTCATCATTAAAAACGACGTTGCCCACACACCATCGTTTTGGAAAAATGATGAACAAAGCGCGGTGACGTACAACACGTACGACGGAACTCTAAAGGGGAAGTTCTATTCGCCTTTGGCCTGCTTTTAGCTGATTCCTTGTTAGCAAAAGACGATGCACGCTTTTTTGTCTGTTACAGCGTGATGAATGTGCTTACTCCATTATGAATGGTAGTTTTACCAGAACGAGCGCTCCCGTCTCATAACTTGCTTCTGGGCATGTGCGGGTTCAAAACTTTGTTTTTGCCCACACACGATCATTTTTTACATCACGAAAAATGACATTTCAGAAGCCGAAAAACGATGTGAAGCCCAGCCCACACACGATCATTTTAAATGACATTTTAAAAAAAAAAAAAAAATTCCCATGCCGAAAAATTACCGTATGTACGCGGCATTAGGGTTCTTGGTTTGTCATTTGTATTTGTGTGTAGAGCTACAATGGGCTCAGAGAGGGAGCGGACTGAACAACAACAAATGGGCCTGCACACGAGAAGAGGTTGCAGACAAATGACAATGTGCCTGCAAACTCTTTAGGCTATCGATAGAGGCAAGGCTGGTGGCACGACTATTTCCGTGCCAGGCTATAGTAAAACAATTATTCCATGATTCCAGTTCGGGAAATGCAGTTGTGTATTGTATGTCGTTAAAAAGTGTCATCGGCGCATGCACACTTATACGAGGGCACGATCGTGACCTTTCTAAAGGGCCTGTGCCATGACTGGCTTGCTCTTACGCCCATGAAACTGGCCAGTCACAAAGCTGTATTCCATGGTTCCGGAAGGAAGAGGGGTGAAGATGGATGCAGGTTTTGCAGGTAAGTGCAACATAATGGGCTAGTATGCGATTCATACTAGCCCATTATGCTTTTAAACTCCTTAGCGATAATCCCCGCTAAGGAGTCTGGCTCGGGGTGAATTTTTTATACCAAAGCGGTATCCCCGAGCCAGACTCGGGATTGCATTGCAGGATACAGGGGAAAGTTACTTACCTTGTCCCTGGATCCTGCGATGTGTCCCAGCTGTGTGTGCGGGCTCCTCCGCTGTATCTCCTCGCTCGATTCACAGTGCCGCCGAGCTCCGTTCCCTGCGACGTTACGACGCACGGGGACGCCAAATTCAAAAAGTGAAAAACACAATACACATACAGTATACTGTAATCTTACAGATTACAGTACTGTATGAAATCAACCCCCCCCCCCCTGTCCCTAGTGGTCTGCCCAGTGTACTGCATGCAGTTTTATATAATAAAACTTGTTCTTTCTGCCTGGAAACTGGAGATTGTCCATAGCAACCAAAGAGTGTCCCTTTACATCAAAAGTGCTTTTAGACCAGCTAGAAAACGGCAATAATAAATTAGAATCACTTGCAGAATTGAGCGATAGCGATTTGTGTGGAAATTCGTCATCAAACAATAAAAATGACAGCGACAATTCTGCAACTGAGCCAATTTCAGTGTTTTTGATTTAATTACATTATTGAATAATTTTTATTATAATTACATTATTATTTGTTATAATTATTTGTAGTTATTTATTATATTATGATTTTGTGTTTCAAACTTTCATACCTGGGATGTCTACTAGACTCTTGTTTGGTCAGATTTAAGTGAGTTATTCCTAAGAATTACAGGCCTACAATATAAAACGCCAAATTTCCATGCAAAAAAATTGTACCGTTTTTGGTACAAAATTCCAGACATCATACTGCCAGGGAGGTTAAAGGAAGTAAAACCCATCAGTTTACTTCCTCTTTAAGTACACCACATGAAAATTGTTGACTTTTTTAACATATTAGAGCAGGTAAACACTAGATCCTTATTCAAACAATGCCTAAGTAGGAACACAAGAAAATTGGCTTTTTAAATCCTTTATTCAACAAAAATATCAATAGAGGTAATGGTGTGCAGAGGAAAAAGTAAATACAACCTTGGCATCAGAAGCTGCCATCTCCCACTGTAGCAGAAATTACCTCCTGTTTGGCATTTCGTATAACTAGCCCACCAATCTCTGAGATAGACGCAGGGAAGTTTGTGACTGCTCCATCAAAATGAATTTAGTTTCAAGATGTAGGTTTTTGATTGAATGTATAGTTTACTCAATGACTGTGAGCTGCCCAGGCCCCAAAGCAGCAAAGCAACCACAAACCATAACATTTCCACCACCACGCTTCAGTTATGAGACGGTTCTCCTGAAATATTGTTTGCCGTTTGCAGCAAACATGTCTACTGTTCAGATGGAGTTGGTTTGCCACATTATCAGTCTTAAGTACAGGTATACCCCACTTTTAAGTACACAATGGGACCAGAGCATGTATGTAAAACGAAAATGTACTTAAAGTGAAGCAATACCTTTCTTCACTTCTGGGGTGTCAGGGGCTGTAGAGGGGTGTCAGGGACTATAGTAGGGGTGTCAGGGACTGTAGTGGGGGTGTCAGGGAGTGTTTTTCCAAGTAGCAGGGAATCTGAACTATCCGTGCACGGATTACTCAGCTGCAGCTTTAGCTTGAGAGCCACTTTACATACACTCACAGGTATGTCCTTACTCGCGAGTGTATGTAAAGTAAGTGTACTTAAAGCGGGGTATGCCTGTACATTGTTCCAAAAGGCCTGGTCATTACCTATATGTGTAATGGCAAACTGTAATTTTGCTTCAATGTTTTTGGACGGCTAATTTTCCTCCCACTGACACCAATGGTGGGGCAATTTTCCTCCCACTGACACCAATGGTGGGGCAATTTTCCTCCCACTGACACCAATGGTGGGGCAATTTTCCTCCCACTGACATCAATGGTGGGGCAATTTTCCTCCCACTGACACCAATGGTGGCGCAATTTTCCTCCTACTGACACCAATGGTGGGGCAATTTTCCTCCTACTGACACCAATGGTGGGGCAATTTTCCTCCCACTGACATCAATGGTGGGGCAATTTTCCTCCCACTGACATCAATGGTGGGGCAATTTTCCTCCCACTGACAACAATAATGTGTTTTTATTTTTTTTATTTACTCCCACGGAACACCAAGTCTATGCTATTTTCAACTCACGCTGGCCATAGTCCGCCCCCCCCCCCCCCTAAAGTTTTAAGGGAAGTAAACTGGCCCTTTGTTTTAAAAGTTTGGAGACCCCTGATTTAGATCATGAAAATGAACACAATGGGCCAGATTCACGTAGATCAGCGGATCTTTAGATCCGCTCGATCTACCTGATTTAAGATCCGCTCCCGCAAGTTTGCGAGGCAAGTGGGTAATTCACAAACCACTTGCCTCCAAACTTGCGGCGGCGGATCGTAAATCCCCCAGCGGAAATCGTTCCCGCACCGATTTAAATGAGCATGCGCCGTCCGCGGAATTTCCCGGCGTGCATTGCTCCCACTGACGTCACTAGGACGTCAGTGGTTTCGACGTGAGCGTAACTAGCGACGCGCGGGTTTTTGAATCGGCGTACGCAAACAACGTAAAAAATTTAAAAGCGACGCGGGAACGACGGCTATACTTAAAGCGGATGTGCCATGGGAAAAACATATTAAAAGCCAGCAGCTACAAATACTGCAGCTGCTGACTTTTAATATTAGGACACTTACCTGTCCTGGAGTCCAGCGCCGATCGCAGCAGAGCACGAGCGATCGCTCGTCTCTCTGCTGCTCCCCCCGCCATCCACGCTGAGGGAACCAGGAAGTGAAGCGCTGCGGCTTCACTGCCCGGTTCCCTACGGCGCATGTGCGAGTCGCGCCCGCCGATTGGCTCCCGCTGTGTGCTGGGAGCCGAGTGTTCCCAGCACACAACGGGGGGGGGGGGGTGACGAGAAGTGACGGAATGCCCGTCTTTTGCCCGAATGCCGGGCCGGAAGTGGGTGCAAATACCTGTCTTTAGACAGGTATCTGCACCCCCCTCCCCCCTGAAAGGTATCAAATGTGACACCGGAGGGGGGGAGGGTTCCGATCAGCGGGACTCCACTTTAGGGTGGAGAACTGCTTTAACATTGGCTGCGCCTCATAGAAGCAGGGGTAAGTATACGCCGGGAAAGCCGCTACGGAAACGTCGTAAGAACACTGTGTCGGGTCCGCGTACGTTCGTGAATTTGCGTATCTCGCTGATTTACATATTATTCAACGTAAATCAGCGGGAACGCCCCCGGCGCCATTTTCAAATGGAAAATAAGATCCGACAGTGTAACACAGTGTAACACTGTCGGATCTTAGCCATATCTATGCGTAACTGATTCTATGAATCAGACGCATAGATAGGACCAGTTTAAGTCAGAGATACGACGGTGTATCTGGAGATACACCGTCGTATCTCTTTGTGAATCTGGCCCGCTATGTCTATCTCTGTGCCATTTTATAAGCACTGGTAAGTACTTGAATCAAATTTTTGCTTGTTCAAATATGTTGAAGTAGTCAACGGTTTACATTGAGTATAGTTTTTTTTTTTTTGTTTTTTTTTTTAACATGACTGTAGCTGTTTTGCTGGACTTCAGGCTGCATCTTGGAAGAATGGAAGTGAAATTAGTGTTTTTTAAAAAAAAATATATACATATTGATCTTTCTGATGTCCGTCCATTGCAAGGACCTCTTTGCCAAGCCTTCACATGGTTAAACCTCTGCTTTGATATTGCACATTTCTTGAGTGGGTAGTCTAAGGAAGAAAGGCTTAAATGGCAGAAAAAAATGGCTTGCCTCTAAAGACTTGTATGCAATCTATTTTGTGCTTAAGTGTTTACCAAGAGAAATGGCTTGTAACAGCTATTCCCAACATTCCTGGCATTTACTAGGGCCTTCTGATATCTTCTGAAATATCTTTGCGTTATATCTCACGCACTAGCGTGCCAAGCTCGATGTGTCATGAGACTGATCATCCACATATGAACATTAGTTCTAAAAGAGCACTGCCTGTATTTATTTTTATTTTTTTAGTACCTAGCACGGTCTATGCTGTTTTTCAGTATTGGTGGTTCTGCTTTTTCTTAGAGTAATGCAATCCTAAACCTGTTTTTCTATAAAGTATAAAGCAATTCTAGGCAGCAAGTGCAATCAATGAGTGAGCCAGTAATGTTATCCAGCAAACACAGTGGCCATGTGAAAGTCACAATTTTGATAAGTTCTCCAATCTACTGTCCTCAGAATGCCGAGGGCACCTTGCAAGATCCTTAGGAGGGTATTTCTGGACAGTGGCGTCTCCAGCTTTCATATTTAGGGGGGGCACATGGGGGGACAGGGAAAAAAGTAGGGGGGCCAACTATAAAATGCAATTATATATATATATATATATATATATATATATATATATATATATATATATATATATATATATATATATATATATATATATATATATATATATATATAAAATCTCCTGGGGCCCTTTACTACGATCCCACAACAGGCCCTTTTACATGTTCTGTCGTGAGCTCCCTTCCTACTATACTGGTGCCCCCCAGGGTGGCAGAAAACAAGAGATATATGTTACCAGCACACCAAGAAAATATAAGGGTCCAAACAGTGGGAGAACTTTCAGGGTTGCAAAGGTTGTCTTGCCACCGGGGCCTGGTGTTCTGCCACTCTGGGGTTCCCCAGCTGTCCTGTCCCTGCTATTGACAGCGCTGGTCTGGCGTCCGTCTCCTTGGCAGGGGCGGCAGTCTATTAGGACCTAGTGCTGGTGACATTATGGGTGCATGCAGGGGAAGGCTGGCACTATTGGTTATAGAGAGCTGAGCCCCCAGCTGGTCACCTAGCAGCAGTAATGCTGTATAACCTTCTCTGTTGACATGCTGATCGGGATGTGATCCAGGTAATGCTCCCAGTCAGATCTAATAAACACAATATTTATTAGCATCAAGAGTACAACCACGTGTGTATATATATATATATATATATATATATATATATATATATATATATATATAATCAAACGTATGTTCCGCAGCCATGTGGGCTCTATGCCTGTAAAGTGTGGGCTTTGATCAATAAAATCTCTGATATTTAACACTAGGATTTGACTAAGAGCATCACCTGGATTGCATCCCGATCAGCATGTCAGAGAAGCGCCACTGCTGCTAAGCAACCTGCAGGGAGCTCAACTGTCTACAACCAATAGAGATGGGCTCGGGTGTGTTTGAAATCCCACATGCCCGATCACGCCAGGAAGCCGACACTCCACAGTGCTAATCACAGGCAGTGAGACCTTTCCTGATCTGTGCAGAGCTGCGGACCGTGAAATGTCTCGCTGCCTGTGATTAGCGCTGTGCAGTGTGGGCTTCCTGGCAGGCTCTGGCATGTGGAATTTTGAACATGCCCAGCCCATCTCTAACAACAAATTGTGCTGGCCCTCCTGTACATCAGCCCCACAAAGTAACCAGCTCTGGGTTCCAATGTCCTGCTGCCGCTGCCATGGAGACAGAGACCAGCGCTGTGAATAGCCGGGACAGGACAGTAACTCTGGTTGTTCCAGCACTGGTCCACACTGGGACGATTCCCCCATCCACCTATAATGTGTAGATGGGGAAATTGGATCATTTCTTTTTTTTTTTTATTCAACCTAATAGTTGAATGAAAAAAAGTGATCAATGTATGGGCTGCCTAAGAGCTAAGACCAGCCATAGACAGTTTAAATCTCAGCTGGTTCAGCAGGAACTGGCTGAGATTTGAACCATTAATGAGCAGATTCTCTTATGATTATCAATACTGGTTGCTGTATAGCCACTAGTGATAATCACTGTTTGTTGGGAGAATACAATTGCTGGGCAGGAGGGATATTCCCGTCAGCACTGTTTGTGTTGATGGGGGAATCATGCAAGTTTCTTTCCTGCAATCTGTGGATGTAGGAAAAAAATTTGCATTGAATATTACCTGCCTAACTGAAAGTGTAACAGAATGGCCCATGACACCCAGAGACTTTTGAAGCATGAGGGTACTCCTGTGCCAGCGTCACTAATGCCTCTTGGGTCTAGGTTCATCCTGTGCCCTTTTGGGCATAGGGTGACTGAGAAATGATAATTATAAATTACATGAGATGGGACATTACTGATAATTCATGTATTGCAGGATATCTTGAAATATTACAAGTTGTTAAAGTCTGACTCCCGACAGGTCAATAGAGTGTTTTCATTCAATGGGGGGGACACATGCTTTTGAGGTGTTAATTGAGTCTGCTCCTAGACATTCCTTTGTGTGATGCTAATACTGTTTTGTGTCCATTGTGCTAATTAGGTCTGCTCCTAAGACCTGTTCATTGTGTATGCTAATGACACTGTTAAGATGTGGAATGTGACTTGTCAAGCTGTAGTAATTAACCCCCTCTAAATGCGGAGCCAGACCGTCTGGGTAATAAGTAGTAATTAACTCATCGCAATGTTATTATCTAAAAGAATGTGTATAAAGCCCCCCATTGTGTGATGTGTGGGTGGAGTGTGTCTTTGTCCCTGTGATTAACTGTAACATGCTTGTACTGTATATAACAAAGCTAAGTTACCATTAAATTCATTCATTCATTTATTTTGGAGCCAGTACCAGAGCTTGTTTTGTCTCGTTTATTCTGGGAAATGAAATGGGTCGTGTCTGATGTCTGCCGGACTGTCGGATATGCTGTCGTGGGGCGATGGATTGGAATATCGTAAACGGTGGTGACCGTTACAGAAAGTAAATTGTGAATGTCTTGAAAGAACAGGAGAGGGGGAGGGAGACAGATGGGGGAGAGAAGGGATAGAGATAATGCAGTTCAGTGATTACAGTGTACTGCAGTCTGCAGTGCACACACATACCCACAGTCCAGGCTAGAATCTCAGTCATCATTCACACACATGCTGCTGATTTTCATATTTCCTGAACACACATCCCCTCTCTTCAGATACAGCACACCGAGATAGTGTGGGCGGGACTGAAAGGAGAAGGAGGAGGAGCTTTATTCCTCCCTGCTCGTATGTGAGGAGAGTGGGGGGGGGAGGTGGCTAGACTCGCTGGGCTGTAAAAGAGTGTCAGAGACTGACACTTGGCTCAGCTTGCAGTCACCACTCTCGGAATTTACAGGCTGGTTCTCCTGTCCTAAGGACGGGAGAAATCAGTCTGTTTTTTCAGTAACTGAGATGAAGGCTTGGGCCCCCCTCCCCCACAGTGCTCATGGAGTCCTTTCTGCAACTCGCTCTTCTCCGTGCCAATGAGGATGCAGGGGAAGGAGCAGATCGGGCGGCTGTGGTTGTGTGAACGCTCGCATTATGCAGTGTCAGCGAGCAGAGGGAGGGGGAGGAATGCCCGCAGAGCTGACTGGGGACGCTCTCCCTCTCAGGAGAGACTGTTACTCCAGCGGCGGCCCGAAAAAAAAAAAAAAAGCAAAAAAAAAAAAATTTTTTTTTTGGGGGGGCACAGCATAATGTTGGGGGGTCAGGGCCCCCTCTGGCCCCCCCCCTAGAGACGCCTCTGTTTCTGGAAGCATGTGCTCCTGTTAATTATATTATTATATTCATCACTAATTACATGCTGGCTTTCAAGGTGGGTTTGCATCTGATTGGTGGCTCTGACATCTTTGCGCTGACCGTTTTTTAAACTTTTTTTTTTGTGCGCAAGAGAGCAAGGTGAATGTTGCTGGTGTGCTTTGGGACTTCTATAGCATAAGCAGGAATTGCCAGATGACTAGATACCACACTAATACCTGGATAAAAATAAATGGTTTATTTTTTATTCACTAAACTCAATTTTTGTTTAAATCAATCACTCTAAAATCTCAAATATATCATGCGTTTAAAAAAAAACAAAAAAAACCCCTGAGTCGTCTTCTGAGCTGCTGCCCACACAGGCGCCATTTACATTGCATTTTTCTTCAGAATTTTAAGGTGCTCTCTAACTTAAACAAGATGTTGAGGCGGGGTAGTGATGTCACAATCTTTGTCCAATCAGAGGACGCTTTTCATTTATTTTAGGGCGTTGTGCGAGTAAGGCTCATCTGAGCAAGCTCCCTCCTGTGGTTACTATGCAGATGGATAACTCGCTCAGCACAGGACCCAGAAAACTGCAAAGAGCACCAGAACTACAACAGTGATTTCCCACTTCCCAATCCCCCCCACAGGTATGCCATTTGCATACTTGCATTTGTCCAAGTGGGTCATACCTGGAGTTCAGCTTTCAATAGATTTCTAATATTTTGTAATAAAGTCCTATAGATAAGATATTGCATATTTTTGTTTATGGGGATTATCATGTTGATCACATTGTAATATCACATTGTGCCAATTTCTGACTTTGCATTCTGGAGACACAACGGACATGCTTACTACATTAAACTGTATATATTTATCATTCAACTGAAAATATTTCTTCAGCCACACCCTTCACAATAAATTGTAAACATGAAAAGTTTGTATTGTACACCTATCCTGCTATGATTCCATTTATTCACTATAATATATTAAATTACGGTAGTATTTTTCCGAGCAAATGTTGCAATGGTAGTACTGCAAGATGGGCCAACTTCAAAATGCTTGTTTATCTCTTGCTACATGTGCCTTTTTTTATAGTATGTATGGGGTTTATCCTGTGGCACCGCAGGATGGGTTAGGGTACAGTATGTGAAGGACCAGATATATTGGAACTACTGACCCTGATCCTTGTTGTAGTCTAATCCCCTGACGTTTAGGTTGCAGATGAGGAAGGTGAAACTGTTCATGCTATCTAAGCAGACATTTGGGTTGATTTTACCAAGACTGCAGAGTGGGAAAGCTGTACATGGTAGCCAATCGGCTACTAACTTTGGCTTGTTAAACTTTTGCTTTTAAAACCTGAAAGCTGATTGGTTTCTATGCAGAGCTGCGGCAGCTTTTGCACTCTCCAGTTTTAGTAAATCAACCCCATTGTGTGCTGTCATGTGTTTATCTATCCAGTGCCGGCCCAAGACATTGTGCTGCCTGGGACCAAGAATGAAATGCTGCCCCCCCCCCCCCCCCCCCACAAAGAACGTCAGCGCTAGTTCTAAACTGGGGCAATCAAACAGACTTTAAATGGGTTAAAGCTGAACTCCAGGCAGTGCCGGCCAAAGACATTGTGCTGCCTGGGACCAATAATGAAATGCTGCCCCCCCAGAAAAAAAAATCACGCCAACCAAAAGGCCCCCACATTCATTATTTTATATCATGACAACTAAAGGGGACCCGTCATGGCTCTATACATGTATAAAGGAGTATAAAGAGGACCTGTCATTGCTCTATACATGTATAGGAGTATAAAGAGGACCTGTCATGGCTCTATACATGTATATAGAGGACCTGTCATTACTCTTTACATGTAAAGGAATATCGAGAGGACCTGTCATGGCTCTATAAATGTATATAGGACTATAAAGAGTACTTGACATGGCTCTATACATGTATAAAGGAGTATAACGAGGGCCTGTCATGGCTCTATACATGCATATAGGCGTATAAAAGGACCTGCCATGGCTCTATACATGTATCCAGGAGTATAAAGGGACCTGTGAATTGCCGGCGGCCACAATGTCTTTTGCGCAAACTAATCAATGTACGCTAATTGTGTGTTTTTTTTGGTACCAAAAATATGTAGAATACATATTGGCCTAAACTGAAGAAAATTGTTTATTTTTCTAAATTTTGGGGATATTTATTATAGCAAAAAGTAAAAAAACGTATATATTTATAGCACAAAAAATAAAAACCGCAGAGGTGATCAAATATCGCCAAAAGAAAGCTCTATTTGTGGGAAAAAAAGGACATCAATTTTATTTGGGTAGCGGAGCTGGCGGAACGGGCTGGCGGGCATCAGTATGCTCCCCCCTAAAAGTACTCATCAGTATGCTGCCCCCCTAAAAGTGCTGCCTGGTACCCATGTTACCACCCGGTCCCATCATAGGGCCGGCCCTGTATCTATCTATCTTTCCATATGGTCATGCAAACTTTTTTTTTACTATGTATTAGAGCTGCACGATTCTGACAAAAGTGAGAATCACGATTTTTTTGTTAGATTCTCTCACAATTCTTGCAATGTAACCTCTTCTTTCACATTATACAAAAAAATTGGGCTAACTTTGCTGTTTATTTTTTATTAAGTGTATTTATTTTTTAAACCGCTGCGCAAATACGGTGTGACATAAAATATTGCAACAAACGCCATTTTATTCTCTAGTCTCTGCTAAATATATATATATATATATATATATATATATATATGTTTGGGTGTTCCAAGTAATTTTCTAGCAGAAAATAATGATTTTTTACTTGTATTGTAAGCAACAAATGTCAAAAGTTTTGGTTTTTAAATGGTTAAACTTTCCTTTGATTAAAGAACGAAAAGATACTTTGTTTCCACTTATTCACATTGTATTAAATCTTGGCAGACTGCTTGGATTTGGTTTTTCCAGCTGTGAGAACTCTCTGCACTTGTTGTAAGGGCCCTTTCTCACGTACGGACCTTATGTCCGCATTTTCATCCGTCTGTTTGCGGATGAAAACGGGACATACATGGGTCCCTATGTGGTTACGGGTGTCAGTGGATGAACATCCGCTGACACCCGGAATTTGTCCGCCTCCGCAAAAATCCGCATTTGCGGACGGAAGAAATCCTATTTTTCTTCCGTCTGCCGGATCGGATGAACACGGACATGCGGTCCGTGTTCATCCGATCCCCCATAGGGGAGAGCGGAGAACAGACAGGGCGGTCCCTGCACAGTGTGCGGGGACCGCCCTGTCGGCTACCAGCTCAGCTGGGATTTTACGGAGGATCCCCGCTGAGCTTTGCGGACACACGGAGCGGATCATTACTGATCCGCCCCGTGTGAAAGGGTGCTAAAGGTCGCCACATGCTGTTTTAAAGATCGGGAAGAGAAAAATCGCAATTTTGATTCTTCACGATTAGTCGTGCAGCTCTACTATGTATATGTTTTATTTGATATATTATCCTACTTTGAACTTGGTGTTCAAGTGATGCCACACATTTGCTGTTTGGTCAAATCGACCGGACTTAATTTTAAAAGGAAATTACAGTATTGTTCAATTTAATATCATTTTTTGATATTTCGGGTTTATTCAAATATGTTAAAGTGAAAAAAATAATTTATATCACAGATGCCATAGCGCCAGTCTCGCCAATTGGTCAAACATGTTGCCTTTTTTTTCCGTATATGAGTCTGGAATGATTAAATAATTGGACTGAACCATCTAGAGCCCTTTCACACCACAAAGCATCAGGCAACCTCTTAAAAATGGCAAACTGCACTAAAATGTTTCTCTATGCATGTTTTGCAATGCACAGGGCACTATTCTTTCACTGTGCTTTGTATCAAATGTACATTTTGAAGGTGTGTTGGGCTGGCATTCACAATATTTAAAAAGCAGTGAATATGACAATAGGCCAATGTTCATCACCAGGTAGATACAACTCTAATGTTTAGTAAATGTCACATTTACTGCTTTCTAAAGATATTCCTCTAAGACAATGTTCAAGAGCTATAATTTCCATCACATAACTGTGAGAAAGGGAGAAATTAGGAAAGAATGCTAATATTCTACATTAATCGATAACTTAAGGGAAGGTTGTAAGCAAAAAGAAGGGAGCGATGGGAAGGGGAAAATTAATGCAAGTAATGCCTATATGCACTGTTTATTGCCAGCTTTGCTGATTCATGAGTTAATCCCAGTCTAGTGGTACTGAACTCTATTCTAAGTTGCCTTGGCATAGTGATTATACTGTCTAGCGGGCTGTGTCTGAACCAACCTTCTGTGTGTTCATTTGTGTTCAAAACACCATTTATTCTAACTCCTACCGATACATTGAGTTCATTTACCACTGAATGGTCTTGTCTATTTTTTGGTGTCAATACACAGTCGAGTTAACGGTGTCTATACGCCTGTTTTTTAAGTGCTTGCAGTAACTTTCATTTAGGTATGTCGGAGGGAGGGACTGAGGTTGAACATGGCACCACACATTTTACAGATATATTACATAATATGGAAAAATAGAGCTGATTCTGTGTTTCACAGTCAACCGCTATTCCGTTCAACAGTGAGGCTCCCAGATGGAAATTGGGATCCAATCAGGGAAAACCATGCAGTACTTGGCAGGGCTGTGGAGTCGGTAGATAAATGTTCCGACTCCTCAGTTTTATGTACTTCCGACTCCGACTCCCCGACTCCGACTCCTCTGTATTAATATGCAAATGTATATACATTCCTTGAGGGAAAGAAACGCAACCTACCACAGGACTACTGGCTGGGAAGCCAACAGTCTACTGTATTGCACAGTTTAAGCAAAAGACAAACACAATGAAAACAATCAAGTGGCTGGATAGTAGCAGCAGGCATAAACATCAGGAACAGGATCTTTACCAGTTCAAAAATACAAACCACATTATTTGGTTGTTTTAGAACAAAAACAAAGCTTATCTATAATGAACCAAAAACAAAATCTGCAAAACCTAGAAATGGTTTATATTAATCTTGAAATGTAGTTCTAGGCTTAGCAAATGCAAATCAATTCAATGTAGAGTTCTAAGGAAGAGAATTGCCTCTGCCAGATCCTCTTTCATAGAGGCTCTTAAGTCAGACTTTATTATTTTTAGGGCTGAAAATAATCTTTCGACACTGACTTGGGTGGGTGGCATTGCAGTAACTATTCTGGCCACATCACTAACGATCTCTGGATAAACAAGGATGGCTTCGTCAACAGTAAGTTTTGATAAGCGATCATACTTTTCAACTTCTTTTAGTGCTTTATAAAACTCCTGTTGGAATTTTTTTATTTGGACACTTACTGGTTCTCTAACATGCGTTCCCTGTAAAAGCAGAACACAACACTATGGAAAGTATAAGTATTGCAGCTCCTAATTGTGCGTTGCGTGCCATATAGTGAAGCACATGAAAAGCATGCTTCTTCACGGTCACTTAACGTGTTCGTTTTGCGGTTACGTGAGGCACTGCATGCATTGGTCTTTATTCTTACAGTAGAGAAGTCATTAATTATAACTTTTTGTGAATTGGGACATTTAAACTTGCTTTTTTTTTTTTTGAAATTCCAATCTAAATTTAGTAGGAGTCGGTGCATTGTTTGCCGACTCCGACTCCAGGTACCCAAAATTTCCCCCGACTCCGACTCCGACTCCACAGCCCTGGTACTTGGGATGCATTTTGTGAGTATCCACCCACACTTCATCAGGTTTTCAAACTAAAATGAAAGGTAAATCCTGAACTGGAATCATGGGCATCGGGGCCACTATCCACACCACACCATCTCCTGGGAGGACAAGCCCATCTGTTCTATGTATAGAGGCCTGCTGGTAACTACTTCTTGTGCGGTCATGATATATCACAGCCAATGTATCTTTTTAGTCTCCTCTCCTATTTCTGTTACTTAAAGTACCTTCTGCATTGATCCAGGAGGAGATAAACAAAAGTGGGAAAACCCTTCCACGTGTCCTCCTGCATGTCCCAACAATGGCTACCTCCAGCACAGAGGCCCACTGTCCCAACAATTCACCTGGTGCATTCAAATTGCATTTGTTTTAACTGTTTTATAATAAAAAAAAAATAATTTTTAACAGTGGAGCATTTTTTGGCACCATTAAAATCCCATAACTAGAAGACACCCTAGGAATGTTTGTACCGATACACACAATCTTGGTATCGGATGTATATACAAAAATTCTAATTGCCCAAATTGATTTCTGTGGTGTCATTGGTCAGTAGGGGGGGTCAAATTAAGAATGTGGGCTCTGAATCACCAAGTACCCGCCTCTGGATTGCATGCATCCTATGATTTATCTCCTGTGTTTTGGAGCAATCCAATTCTTATGGGTGCCTTTATTACCTGTAGACAAGAGGAAACACAAAAGCTCTTATGCCAGTTAGAGAAGGTAACATATGGATAAAAAAGGAGAGATGAGGGCTGGGTATCCGGTCTTTGGTAGCAGTGGAGAGATGACACTGAAGGCATCACTTTGTAGAGAAGAAGCAGCTTTGGAGGGTCATAAAGGAAAAGAGAAAGGCGCCTCTAAGTGCAGTGGTTAAAAGATTTATTACAGGCACAATGGAATTAAAAACACTTACAAGATCGTAAGAGTTAATGGGCATATAATGATTTGTCCTAATGCGGATCGCTGTAGTCCTCGTCTGTCTAGGGGAGAGAGCTGTCCTGGAACTAAGCTGGAACGCACATGGCCGATGTGACAGGTGAAGGGCATTAACTCGTTTCGGAGCATGCACAGCTCTGACAAGGTCTGATGGAGCTATGCATGCTTCGAAATGCGTTGGCGCCCACCGCCTTCACCTGTTACATCGGCCACGTATGTTCAGGCTTGGTTCCAGAACCTGGGCCGCCTTATCGCATCTTCGCCTTCTCACCAATCCACATCACCGGGGACTCTGACAGGTGCAGGACGTCTCTCTCTCCCCCAGACAAATGAGGATTACAGCGATGCGCATGAGGACTAATTATATGCCTATGACCTCTTACCATCTTGTAAATGTTTTTAATCCCATTGGTAATGTAATAAATCTTTTTAACCACTGCACTTAGAGGTGCCTTTCTCTTTCCTTCCTTTATAACATATGGTAAAAACGCCTTCCTCCATTGTGGCTCCTGCGCAACATTAATTCATAACCATAGCTGACGGTTTATTTGGCCTGGAAGATGATGTTGTAGTCCCTTGTGATTGCTCCATAGTAACTTGTTTATCACGATGTCTCTTAAGATATAAATATGCACAGGCATTTGTGTACTCATTATGCATCTTCCTGATTACGGCACTTATAGATTCAAGCCTTCACATTCTGATCTTGTTTAAGGCTTGTTACTGAGATTCAAAAGATTATTAAAGCACCATGGTGTGCTCATAATGTGATGTACTTTTACCTGTATTGGATTTCAGCTGTCACTTTCATAATTAAGATTAGTAAATTAAAGTAAGTGCTTGACTGGGTGCTATCAACAGTACCTGCACTTTTTTGCAGTTCTTATATAATGGTAAACTTCGGTGATCATTGGAAAATGGCTGCTTTTCTTAATTTTTGTGTAGCATGGTGTGCAGGATTACACGTGAGTGGCCACGGTTAGCTGTAGGAGCTGTCGGCCTCCTATTGCTTTCAATAGGACTGCTGTTATTTGGCAGGAAACCCTGCTTGGTCTACTGCATGCAATTCTTAATTGCCCTAATTCACAGCTGGAAAATGGGCCTTAAGCTTGGTGAGTTTCTCTAGCCTATGTCCCAAAAAAATTAGAGAGACCATTTTGTGTCTGATTGCCAGCAAGTGTAAAGAGTTAATAGAAAGCCTGCATTTGCATCTCAGCTGAGCATAAGTATTTCTGGTGATTTCAAGGCCTTTTTTTTTTTTTTCCAGGTGCTTTAAAGAAATTTTACATTGAAGGAAAGGAGAGGGGGGGTTATTCATGCGTAAAGACACACACATTTTGTATATAAAGGTATTCGCACTGAAGTCTGTGGTACCAAAAAGCCTGAGTACTTCCAAAATAGCTCATGTATTTTTATTTATTTTTTTTCTTTTTGAAAGAATGGGATTCTGCATGTAGAGCATAGTCCGGTTAAGGAAAAGGGCAGAAAAACAAGTGTGAATGGGGGGTTTGGCTTAGACCACTGTAACACCCTCAACCCAAGTTTATATACAGTTGGGTCCATCAACGCTGTATCCTGGCCTAGGCCAACAAGGCCCAGGCCTGGGGCAGCACTGAAAGAGTCCCCGCCGGCTTGCACTACACTGTTAGTGTAACGCAAGCTGCTTCTAATTTTGACTGTCCTATCATCCTGCACCACAAACCTTCCTCACTGTGCTATGTTTTCTGCTGCACCATTGGTGTATGTGTGTGTGTGTATATATATATATGTGTGTATATATATATATATATATATATATATATATATATATATATATATATATATATATATATATATATATATATATATAAATTACATATACACTGTACGAAAATTATTCAGACCCCCTTCAATTTTTCACTTTGTTATATTTTTTTTCTCGTTAATGTACACACAGCATCCCATATTGACAGAAAAACACAGAATTGTTGGCATTTTTGCAGATTTATTAAAAAAGTAAAACCTGGTCTCAAGTATTCAGACCCTTTGCTCTGTATTTAGTAGAAGCACCCTTTTGATCTAATACAGCAATGAGTCTTTTTGGGAAAGATGCAACAAGTTTTTCACACCTGGATTTGGGGATCCTCTGCCATTCCTCCTTGCAGATCCTCTCCAGTTCTGTCAGGTTGGATGGTAAATGTTGTTGGACGGCCATTTTTAGGTCTCTCCAGAGATGCTCGATTGGGTTTAAATCAGGGCTCTGGCTTAGCCATTCAAGAACAGTCAGAGTTGTTGTGAAGCCACTCCTTCATTATTTTAGCTGTGTGCTTAGGGTCGTTGTCTTGTTGAAAGGTGAACCTTCGGCCCAGTCTGAGGTCCTGAGCACTCTGGAGGAGGTTTTCATCCAGGATATCCCTGTACTTGGCCGCATTCATCTTTCCCTTGATTGCAACCAGTCGTCCTGTCCCTGCAGCTGAAAAACACCCCCACAGCATGATGCTGCCACCACCATGCTTCACTGTTGTGACTGTATTGGACAGGTGATGAGCAGTGCCTGGTTTTCTCCACACATACCGCTTAGAATTAAGGCCAAAAAGTTCTATTTTGGTCTCATCAGATCAGAGAATATTATTTCTCGCCATCTTGGAGTCCTTCAGGTGTTTGTTTGTTTTTTTGTTATTTTTTTTAGCAAACTCCATGCAGGCTTTCATGTGTCTTGCACTGAGGAGAGGCTTTTGTTGGGCCACTCTGCCATAAAGCCCTGACTGGTGGAGGGCTGCAGTGATGGTTAACTTTCTACAACTTTCTCCCATCTCCCGACTGCATCTCTGGAGCTCAGCCACAGTGATCTTTGGGTTCTTCTTCATCTCTCACCAAGGCTCTTCTCCCCATATAGCTCAGTTTGGCCGGACGGCCAGCTCTAGGAAGGGTTCTGGTCGTCCCAAACATCTTCCATTTAAGGATTATGGAGGCCACTCTGCTCTTACAAACCCCAAGTGCAGCAGAATTTTTTTTGTAACCATGGCCAGATCTCTGCCTTGCCACAATTCTGTCTCTGAGCTCTTCAGGCAGTTCCTTTTGACCTCATGATGCTCATTTGCTCTGACATGCACTGTGAGCTGTAAGGTCTTATATAGACAGGTGTGTGGCTTTCCTAATCAAGTCCAATCAGAATCAAACACAGCTGGACTCAAATGAAGGTGTAGAAGCATCTCAAGGTTCATCAGCACCTGAGTTAAAGCGAGAGTTCACACCAAAAAAATGTTTTAACATTACATTCAGCCGAGTTGTCAGAATGACAATCGGCTGTTTTTTGTTTTGTTTTTTTTTTATTGCCGTACATACCATATTTTCACCGCCGCTTCCGGGTATGTAACTCGTGACGCGCTGTATGCGCCCGTCGGAAGGATGTCAATCAATTAGGAACGCCCAGTCCCGCAGATTACATACCCGGAAGCAGCGGTGAAAATACGGTATGTACGGCAATAAAATTAAAAAAACACAGCCAATTGTCATTCTGACAACTCGGCTGAATGTAATGTTAAAGTGGAGTTCCACCCATTTTTTTATGTTTGTCTGTGCTGCATGCTCTAATCTCATAGTGTTCAGAATGGACAATTTTTATTTAATTTGTTGCTTGTAAATACCTTTATTTTGTAGTCCTTCATTACTTCCTCCTCCTTATTTGCCTAGGCTATTTGCAAGGGTTTCTGGGATAGGCATCATGTTACCCAGTAGTCCTTGCAAACCTGACTGAAACCTATTACATTGCTTGTGCACTGAGCATGTGCGAGATATGCAAAGCTGAAATCCAGGAAGTCATACAGTCTGGCTTCATGATGCCCACACTTAAGATGGCCACGGTCTATTTCTAGATTATAAACTAAATGCTGTAACAACCTAACAAAACGGACCTTAGTTTACAGACTAACTTTACTAGAATACATTAAGCTTGTGTATTACAGGGTTATTTATATTTAAAAAGTGAAATTGTGGGTGGAACTCCCCTTTAAACATTTTTTTTTTGGGTGAACCCCCGCTTTAAATATGAGTGTCACAGCAAAGGGTCTGAATATTTAGGACCATGTGATATTTCAGTTTTTCTTTTTTAATAAATCTGCAAAAAGGTCAACAATTCTGTGTTTTTCTGTCAATATTGGGTGCTGTGTGTACATTGAGGAAAAAAAAATTAAAAGATTTTAGCAAATGGCTGCAATATAACAGAGTGAAAAATGTGAGGGGGTCTGAATACTTTCCGTACCCACTGTATATCTCTTCATGGTTCTCTCCATAAAATGATCAAATTTGTGCTTAACCACTTGACCACCGGGCCTATTTTGGCACTTCTCTCTGTCAAAATTTAAAAAAAAATTAGCTAGAAAATGTATCAGAACCCCCAAACATTATATATATATATATATATATATATATATATATATATATATATATATATATATATATATATATATATATATATATATATATATATATATATATATTTTAGCAGACACCCTAGGGAATAAAATGGCGGTCATTGCAACTTTTTTTCTCGCACGGTATTTGCGCAATTTTTAAAACGCCTTTTTTTTGTGAAAAAAAACGGTTTCATGAATTAAAAAATAACAACAGTAAAGTTAGCCCAATTTTTTTGTATAATGTGAAAGATGATGTTACACCGAGATACCGAACATGTTACGCTTTAAAATTGCACACGCTCATGGAATGGCGCCAAACTTCGGACCTTAAAAAATCTCCATAGGCGTTGCTTTCAATTTTTTTTACAGGTCACTATTTTCTAGTTTACAGAGGAGGTCTAGTGCTAGAATTGTTGCAAACGCTCGAACGCACGCGACGATACCTCACGTGGGGTTTGAGCAGCGTTTACATATGTGGGCGGGACTTGCATTCGTGTTCGTTTCTGAGCGCGAACTACTGGGGACAGGGGCGTTTAGAAAAAAAAGTTTTTTTATTTTACTTAATTTTTTTAATTTACACTTTTTTTTTCCTTTTGATCACTTTTATTCCTATTACAAGGAATGTAAACATCCCTTGTAATAGGAATCACTGTGACAGGTCCTCTTTATGGAGAGATGTGCTGTCAATAGGACCCCACATCTCTCCTCCAGGCTTACAAGCATGAGATCGTGAAGAAGAATTCACCGATCTCATGCCGACAGCCGCGATTGCGGCTTTTACCTCCGGGTACCTGGGCATGACGTCATAACGTCATGCCCGGGCCTCCGACGGTCATAGAGATGACTGGTGACCATCTGGTCACCAGTCATCTCTATGCTTCCCAGCCAGCTGGGCTGTTGTTGGGCTGTAAATGGTAATTTATTTTTCATACATCATGGGACACTGAGCAGGCTGTAAATCATGACTATCTGGGTTATTCACCAGCTAAAGTTTATAGGACACTGGCAGAAAAAAGTTAGGAAGTTCCTAAATATAACCCCTCCCTCTCAGGAAGCTCCTCAATTTTTTTTTCATCAATTTCTGATGGTCAGTAAAATGTAGCGCTCTGCTTAGTAATGGCAGGTTCTCAGGTGATTCCAGCAGGGAGCATGAACTCTAAATTAGTGTCCCTGCAGAGTATGAAGGCCATTTGAGTATTACTGCTGAGGTGTCCTGCCTCGTCTTGTCCACTATGGGCAGTAATAATTGTGGCTGTGGCAGATAGAGATTTCTATGGTGTGGGCTCGTTGTCTCCGAGATGTGACAGGTGCATTGGACCAACTGTCGGCCACTATAGGGGCTTCTACTTTAATATGTTACCAATAAAGACTTACTTCGTATCACGGACTATCTAGGCTTTGAAGAAGGGGGTACGCCCCATAAACGCGTCAGCCGTTCAGATGTCAGATATTCCACTGGCAGGTGCCGCGAGGTCCAGTCCAGCTGTCTGAAAAGCGCTTACTCTTGATTGTCTTGTGAGTAGGACTATTGCTTTTTATTCTGTTTTTAATAAATTTTAAGTGATAATGCACAATGTCGGTGCGCCCTCCTTTCTTTTCTTTTCGTTTTAGCCATATGAACACCCTTTGTTCTGTGGAGGGCTGCAAGACTTCTGATTTTGCCGTTAGACCACACTGCTGTACCCGGTTTGGCGAAACACCAGAGTGCAGGAGGTTTTGTGTTCTTTTACTAAGAAAGACTTGACATCTGCCTTGGCTGACTTGAAAGGGAAGATTTCTAGCCAGCTTGCCTCTATAGGACTGGGTGGTAGGAAGCAGGAGCATTTGCCCTTAGTTTTATCTTTGTATGAGACTCTGGTAAAGATGGTTACCACGTTTGATGCAGATCCATACACTGTTTCATTCCAGGCTGTTATAGATGAATATCCTGTTGTAGTGGAACAGGAAGGCTCAATTGCTGAATATCCCTAAGTTTCCAGTAAGGTTCAGGTGCTGAGCTGATGGATGGCTCCTCTCAGGTTGCAAGTGTGAAAGTCCTTTCAGTTGCTTGAAAGGCGGTGATGCAAGTCGGACAGGATGGGGAGCTGTTCTTGGATCTCTTTCAGTGCAGGGGACGTGGCTTCCTCTGGGAAGGGTTTTACCCATCAGCATTCTGGAGCTTTGAGCAGTTCATCTCGCGTTGCTTCACTGGGCAGTTTTTGTTGCCAGGGTGAAGGATCCGTAGGTTATTTGGGGTGGGTGCCATAGTGACACCATGGAATCATTTCTCCCTAGTTTATACCTTCTCTCCAGTTCAGCTTCTTCCGCATCTGTTACGCAGGATGCATGTGGAAAAAATGCCTGTAATTTTTGTTTGCACCAGCTTGGCCCAGGAGGGCATGGTATGCCAACATTGTGAACTTGGCGGTTGACAGCCCTTGGGCACTTCTGGCTGAGCCAAACTGCCTCCGAGTTCAATATTGCATCCTGCTTTAGTTTTTGTTTCTTAGCAGCTGTTTTGCATGGTTACTAACTTCACTGCCTGCTTTGAAGAGTGGATGAATCTATAAATGTAATGTGAAATACAATCGTCAAAAAATAAATAAAAAGGGCAAATGCTGGTACTCAAAAAATGTGAAAGTTACTTGAAAAATCACTTTTACAAAATCTTTTTAAAAATCTTTACAAAGGCAGTTGAAAATGTGTGCGGCTTGAAAGTATACTATGGGAAGAAGAATAACCTGAATGATCTGAGCACGTACTAAAACAAACGAAAGACTCCACAGAAATATTTCTGAATCCTTTAAAAGCAAATAATCTGCGGTCTGGGTTTGCTTAAGGTCTTCCTTATTTGTATGCGTTACTTTAATTGACCTAGGTTGTTTTCACACGAAGATGAGAAAGAGAAACATTCATGCCGTTCTGTTTGGATTTCGGTTTGCTCCTTACGCAGCTTACAGGATGTTTGTCAAACAATAGGCGGAAAAAAGTTGAGCCAGACATAAAGCTGTCATAGGAGTTGCTGGAGGGACCCCGTAAGCAATGAACTTGTGAGTCTTAAATATTATTTTTAGTTTATGTAAATTCATGTGTCTTAACAGTTTTCTCCTGCTGCTTATAGATATTGTAAGCATGTAGATATCTTATACTGAACAGGTGCAGAGTGCAGGCTTCTGTATGCTGTTCTTCGGCATTTGTAATCCTTTGCTGTACAGCGTCTCTTCTTCTAACACACTTTGTTTTCCATGTATCTGACTTCACATTTTAAAGGAACAATGCCAAAGTTTCTTTTAACCTTGATTATTTGATACAATATACAGGGGCAAGGAAAAGTATGTAAATCTTTGAATGCAGTTTTTCTGAAGTAATTTGCCATAAAATGTCATCTGATCCTCATCGAAGTCACAACAATGGACACAATGTGCTTAAGCTTATAACGCACAATTCTAATTGCTCATGTCTTTATTGAACATTACCATTTAACTTTCACAGAGCTGGAGGAAAATTTAAGTGCACCCATGGAGTTAATAGCTGGTCAAGCCTCCTTTTGGTACCGCTGAATCAGACCTACACAATATTCAGGAGGATTTTTTGACCAGTCCCCTTTAAAAGAAAAAACTGCTTTAGCTAAGACACATTGTAAGATGTCTGGTGTGAACGGCTCTCTTGAGATTATTTCACGGCATCACTATGGGGTTTTGGTCTGGGTTCTTATTGGGCCACTCCAAAAGGCACATTTTCTCTTTTTGAAGCCAGTCTTTGGTGGATTTGTCAATGCTTAGGGTCATTGTCATGCTATATCACCTAACTTCTACTGAGCTTCTGCTGGTGAATAGCCACCCTGTAGTATATTTGATAAACTTGGGAATTCATTTTCCCCTAAACGATGGCAAGTGGTAGAGCCCCTGAGTTGTTTCCTCCACCATACTTCCCCATTTGTTTTGATGTTGGTAAACTGTGCTCTTTTTGCCCCATACATAGAGCTGAGTATTCCAGATGCAATTCAACTTTTGTTTCATCAGTCCACAAAACATTTTGCTCTTTGACAAACCTCATGTGCTTAGTAATTTATTTTTTGGTAGAGCAGCAACTTCCTCTGTGGTGTTCTGCCATGGACACCCTGTATTTTGAAAGACTTGCATATGGCTGACTCATGAACAGGGATGTTTTCCGGCTTCAGTGATGTCTTCAAGGCTTTAGCTGTTGCTCGTGGGTTCTTTTATACCTCATTAAGGAATCTGTATTGTGCCTTGGGAGTCATCTTGTTTGAGCATCCACTTCTTGGAAGAGTAGCCACAGTACTAAACTGTCTCCATTCATAGACAATTATCTGTTGACTTATTGGATACCTAAACACTTCGAGATTGCTTTGTATCCCTTTACAGCTTTATGCTGATCAACTACTCTTGATCGTATGTCTTCAGAGCTCTTTTTAGTATGGCATGGTTCACATCAGTTGATGCTGCTTATGAACAGCGTTCCTAAACAGTTTGAGCAACCTTTATCAAAGTAGCTCTAAACCACACCTCAAAACTAATTTTATTGGACTCCAGGTGTGCAAATTACTGACTCCAGTTAGCCAATTGACTACAGTTATTACTTCAAAGAAAGCTAACTTGACTTTTCCTCCAGCACTCTGAATATTGCATGATTTCAGTAAAGACACAAGTTATTATAATTGTGTATTATCAACTTCAGCATATTGTGTTTTTTGCTGTGATCTAGATGAGGGTCAGATCACATTTTAAAGCAAATTACTGCATACTTTTGTTGCTACTGTACACTGTAAAATTACAATAAATAAGTTAGAGAATGGTCGTCAGAACAGGAATAGTGGGGACATATGTAATGGAGAGACTACTTCTGGCAACTTCCAGGAATTTCCCACCATTTGGAGGGGCTCCCTCACACTGATTTATTTTTTATTTTTATTTTTCTTTACACATGAATGTGCAAAATTGCATGTATGCATGAAATGTTAGAACATGCCTGCTGTACTTCTGGTACCATTTATTGTTAATGGAACTTCAAACATGGACAGCATGGTTTTGCATGCAAGAAAATGCTACAAAACACTGTGAAATAGCTCAAAGCTCAGAAAGGTTCTGCCCTATACATTGGCAAGTACCTATGTGTAAAGTGCAAGAATGTGCATATGCATAACACGCTACCTAGTGTAAATGGGGTATATTGGGGTGGGGGGGCTAGAACATCAGAGGCTTTCTATTTGTAATGTTCTGTCTGGGAACTGTGGACACTTTTGGCTGCTCTATTTTTTCTTCTGTGACCAGTCCCCATCCTGTGTAGTGTAGCGTTGGCTTTACAGGAACAGTGGGCGATACTAATCTAGTTCAGTCAGTTTTAATCTTCTCTCGGCTCCACCCACCCCCTTGTCTCATCTAACCCTCTCTAGACAATAATTCTCCCCATTCACCGCCTACAGACCTACCCAATGAATGCCTACAACTGATGCTACTATCCCGATGCATTATGGGATGTGTAGCATTATAAGGCCTCCAGAATAGAAAAGGAAATGATGCATGGCACCACAGAGTACCCTTCTACTTAGCCCGGCCATTCCAGTTTAAAAAAAAAAAAGCAGTTGGCTGATGTCGCAGGCACTGTTGTATGCCTTATAGAAATTTCATTAACGATACAAAGCATATTTGAGCTCATGTAAAGTTACAAGGATGTTTGGTAATTGTCCCAGAGATCAGTTTTTACATTTTGTTCAGTCCTTTGAAAACCCTTTTTAATGTGGTTCAGAAGATACGTCTGGTTGTGTGGTACTACCAATATTTTTTTTGGGTCCAGTTTGTTTAAACTTTGCAGACTGGTGTCAGTGTTTGAAAACCAACACGATCCTTGGAAAATCTATTTTTTTCCACTACTTTTATTTTTTGTATTTCTAGTGTAGGTTATGACATATGTATAAATAAATTTACATGTTTACCAGGGCTTTCTGATCTTAAGCACACATGTACACACAGTTATGTTTATATTCTCAGTTGTCTGTTATTTTTATACTGTGGTTTGTAAAAACTGAAAAAATACAAGGAACAGTAATGCTGAGCTGCGGGCAGAAATTAAAGACCACAATTTAATTAATTTTATGTAGTGATTGTAAAAATAGAAGTATTTTTTATCCAACTAGCATGAGGACTTGAATCTGTCTTGATGTCTTCCTCCTGTAATTCTCTGCAGAGCAGGACTGGGTAGGAAGGGTTAGAAGGTTAGCTATACACTCTTTGGATGGGAGAAGTCATTTGATTTTAGCCTGGATCTCTCCCCTGCTGACTTTTGTATTCTGGCAACAACCGGCACTCACGGGTATTAGAATACTCAAATAGTAACTGCCTCCGATTGGGTGCAGTCACTGTTGAGCCAAGAATTTTTCCACCTGGTTGCTTCAGTTTTTTAGTTTAAGTTTATCGAGTAATGCTGAAAGGGCCACCTATGGCTCGAATTTCATCCAATTCAGCAAGGATCAACCAAGATATTTACCTGTGTTTGGCCTGTATAGGTATTTTGTTATCTCGTAGCCCCCATTCACATGTGAGGGTTCATTTTTTTTATGCTGGTTTCCCTACACCTGACTATGTACATATATATATTTGTGTGTGTATATATAATGTAAAAGAGGAGAGAGTGATCTGGAGTCTTACTTTTGAAAGTACTGGTATATGCAGAACTTGTGCTCATTTGAGAATTGGTAGGCAAAGTCTTTGTTGGTGTGAGAAACAGATTACTAAACACATTGAAATAAAGAGGAATTCCTCATGCATGATTTAATTGCTTTGATTTACACCTCTGGTTAATGAATCATTGTAGAAAGCATTAATAAAACATCTTTTGTTTGACAATAGTGTGAGCTGTGAAGTCTTCACACTCAATGAAATGTTCTATGGGATTTGCTTTGCTTAATTCAGAAATAATGATTACTGAAAGGATCCACTGAAGCATATACATTTCATGTCATAGTAGTGTGAGGACAAGAATGTTTGGCTTACTTTGAGTCTGTTACCTTTATGTATATAATGTCATCTGTGCTGTTCTCTCAGTACTATTTATGGATTTAAACCTGCCTTGGTGAAATATGAAGATTGAATGTTCCAATATTGGAATGTACAGTTGGATATAATGAAAACCTGTCATAAGAGAAATATGTAGGCTAATAATCTTTTGGAAATTGTAGTTCCCTGGCTGTGATGCTGATCATCAGTATTTGGAGTCACTGGCCCCAAAAAGCTACACGACAAGTTAAGTCAGAATTCTGATCTGCTTATGTGTTCTGGGCCAATCGCTCAGTTTAGAAGCCTTAGGATTGGTATGACATCCATATAAGGTTTTCAGGAGGAGGTCAGCAATTTTCTATCTATTTCCTGAGTTGTAGTGTAAAGCTGGAGCTGTAAACATTTGGTATTTCTGCATTCATTACAAAAAAGTGTATGGGAATTAGTTGGCCTGCTGTTGATTTATCATTCTTTTGTTTAGCAGCTCCAGGTTATCTCCAACTGCCACCTGAGCAAAATAATGGTGATTGGTCATGTGCTGTCACTTGAAGGGTTACATTTAGGTGACAACCCATCAGATGCTCTACCTAATCTGACCTTTTGGCAGAGAGCTCATATTTTGCCACTACGGCAAAATGTTCTCTGTTCCCTACAGAATTGGAAGAGCTGTAAAATCCATTGGCTGTAAAAAGTGGTTTGGGTCCACTTTAATGTCCATGTTTTTCGAGAGCAGGTCTAGTATACAGTGCTGTGTTGATTGTGGGTTGAATTCATTGTCAGCTACAGGTTGTAGTGTGTTTTTTATTGCATTTACAAAAAGATTGTTTCAAATCTGGCAAGAAAAGCAAATGCAGACTTAGGCTGGGTTCACACTACTACACTACTTTCATCCTACTTTGCTCTGTGTTCAATGTTTCCCTATGAGAGCGTCTTGTAGCGTCCTACACAAGTCGGTCCGACTTTGAAAATGCTCCCTGTACTACTTTTGGTCCTACATTGATCCTACTTCAGGCCCATTGAATATCATTGAAGTCGGACCAAAGTAGTATCCTGTTCATGAAAGTAGGATGGATGTAGGACCAATGTAGGATAAATGTAGGACCAATGTAGCAGAGCAAAGTAGGATGAAAGTAGTGTAGTAGTGTGAACCCAGCCTAAAAGCGGGATTCCACCCGCGATTTATTTTTAATTTTTTTTAAAGTCAGCAGCTACAAACACTATCTGCTGCGCTGCCTTTTAATAAGGACACTTACCTGTCCTACTCGCCTGCGATGATGACTAACTGATGCCGATACCTTGATCACTGCAGGTCCCGCGCCGCCATCCTCACTAAGGGAAACAGGAAGCTTCACTGCCCATTTCCTACTGCGCATGCGCGACTCATGCGCTGATTTGTGAATGGGCGGCTGCTCGCTGGGATTACACACAGTTCCCAGAAGGCAGCGCACCCCATTCACTAGAAGAGGATGCAGAAGAAGACCCATAGCGGATAAGGAAGAGGCAGTTTAGGAACATCCGCATGGCAACAGGTATTTTGGGTGAGTATAAAAAAAAACTTTTTTTTTTTTTTTTACAGTATTTTCGTGTGTTTTTTTTTTTTTTTTAGGGTGGAACTCCACTTTCTAACTTTAATATCTCCTCCTTCCCCACATCAAATAGCCATATGCCTTCCTTTATCCATTTTATTTTTTTTGTTCAAACAGCAGGTTAAATGAAAAGAAATGTGCCGATTTCCCCCTCCACTAGAGCAGCACGATTAATCGATAGGAATCGATAATTTTCTTTAGACGTTGTATAATCTGCTACAGCAGATTGAAGATGAGATTTGATCTAATCCTGTATGATTCTTACCCAGTAATGTCACAAAACAAAATGAGGGAACTTGCTTATCGTACATCAGTATTCCATACATGCGTTGATTTACCAAGTGCCACTGACATGGTGTCATCTCTTGCATACCTTTTAGAAATAATGAACTTGCTCTTTCCCCCTTGCTACAAAGTAGTATGGAGACAAATATTCTTAATGACAGGGTTGAAAATTTAATCTGCGTTAGTTTAACCCTTGGCGAATGATCGGAATGACCCTTTTAAACCAGAGATTATTTATAAAAACGCATCTCTGCATGTTATCTGTTTTCATGGCTTTGACTTTAATCATTTTGAAACTGTGGCAGGTATGATTTCTCCATCAATGTCACTAAAGATGGCCAGTTTCATTTTGTGCGTTAGAATGGTATTTTTAAAATTGATTTCACAGAAGCTTGAGAATTGGGACAAGCACACCAGGAGTTGAGTTTTGTATGACTTGGCAGGGCTGTCAACACTGCTTGGGATTAAAGTGCAGCAAAAGCAGTGTTTGCTTGCTAGAGAAAGTTGCAGTAGGTATAACAGTAGGTATTTTTGCAAAGCGACAAAACATGGGGACATTTTCTTCTATTGCAAGGATGTACTGAGCATTTTTTTTTTTCATTGCAAGGGTGCACCAAAAATAATGCAAATGTGAACATAACCTTTTTTTTTTAGTTTTACTATGTTCAAATTTCACATGTTGGTCGAGTAACTCTTCCTCTATACTACTCAACTACTACTATTTTTTTTTTAAGTACTTGCTGATGTCCATTACTGATCCCTATCTCCTAGGTAGAATAGGAGTGGGGGGGGGGGGGGTTGTTGGGAAGTTGGGTGAGGGTGGGCAGGGGAGAGTACAGGGGTAAGTTAGGGCAGGGTAGTTGAGGGTGGGATGGAATAAAGATTGTGGGTTGGGAGAGTTGGGATGTAAAAGGCTGTGATTGGTGGAGGGTGCGGATGGGGATGAGAGGGTCATTGGGATTAGGTTATAGGATTGTCGGAGCTTCCCAGATACACGTCCACCGGCTCTCACATCAGGACACGCCCCCCGGGAGGGTCATTGGGAGACATGGGGGCAGAGGTGACAGCTGGTGGAGGGAAGGGGGTGGCAACAGGCAGAAGTGATAGTTTTCTGAAGGAGAGGAGATGGGGATGGCACCTGCCAGAGAAGCCAGCCAGCTGGAGGAGAGGCTTCCCATCTGCAAGGCGTGGAAGATTCCATATCCTCTCTGCAAGGCAAAGAAGATCCATACACACAGTCCTGGCAGTGTATGGAGGATTCCTCATACATATACAGTGTGTGTGTGTGTGTGTGTGTGTGTGTGTATATGTATGTATGTGCATATATATATAGAGATATATATATATATATATATATATAACCTAGATGGCTATATCCATCTATATCTCTCAGCACACATGGAGCTCCATGGAGAAACAGAGATCGGAAGATCCCCATACAGGCAATGAGTGGGACTGACACACACACAAAGCCTGTTGGGCTGTAGCCAAGACTCAAACGCACATACACAAAATCTCTGTGCGCTCACCTTGTCCAGTTGGCTGCGTGCAGGTCCGGTCTTCCTTCACCAGCATCCTGGGCTTGGCTCCGTTCTGCACTCCACAACATTTTCTGCGTCTTCCACCAGTGTGTCCTTGCCTCAGAGTGAGTGGCGCCCCTCACAGCGGCATACCTTACTGACCCTAACCCCACCTCTTCCTCCACACACACCGACCATTAACCCATCCACCCCCTCCTCAACCCAGCCCTGTGGAGTCTCCTCACACAAACACAGGCCTTCCTCCATCTATAACGCACACGCTAGAGGAGGAGGAAGCGGACATGGCACCCGCCAGAGAAGAAAGCAGGCCAGAGGGGAGAAGGGGATGTCACTTCCGGTATCAGATTTGGGCATCGGAGCATTTGCGCGAGTACAGATACTCACGCAAATGCTTAGTATCGGCACTGATGTAAAATCTGCACCGATGTAAGTCAATAAACACGTTATACCCACTTTTGTATTACTTTTGGTCTTTTATCTTCACCTTCATAATTTTTATCATCATAATCCCCATACACTTAACTTCTGTAGGCAATGTACCAATTGAAATCATTCAGATTTGGAAAAAGTGCAGTGCATCTGATTGCACCCAAACCAAAAGAGGAATATTACTTTTAAGATTAAATTAGTTTTTTCCTCATTTATTTGTGGCCATTCTATGAGATCAATAAAAAAAAAAGCATAAAATGATTTGTTGAATGTAAGTTGTAAATTCCATTACTATCAAAATATGTATCTTGCATGCTACAAATATAGGATGGAAAACTCCAAAGAAATTTCCCATAGTGCTCAGGCACAGCAAAGCCACGGGAGGTGAAGGGCTGTGTAGCTCTTCTGGTTCTCCATCCCAGGTCTGGTATGTTTTCAAATAACATTTTTCAGGAAGGAGTGGCTTTTAACACACCACAAATCTCACCACCATCCAAAAATATTTACATAAAATTGTTTTGAGGCTTTTGTACTTCCTTGCTGGAACAAATCGGTGAAATACTCTAGCATTGCAATAAACTGTAGCTGTACTACTTTAAATTAGAAAATCCACTCACTTTTTCATTAGTATAATTATCTAAAGCCCCTCACATCCACAGCAATATACATGCCACATCGCAGGATCAGTAGGCAGAGGGTAGTAGGTGTTAACTACTCCTGAGGTCTGTGCTGTGTGACATCCTTTTCGCTGCTTTCTGAAAATCCAAAATCCAAAAAGTCAAAACTGAATCTGATTGGTGGTTGTCAAACTCCTTAGTACTGCTAAGTGTTTATATTAGTATTTATTCATGCTGGAGGCAGAAAGGATAATCACAAGCTGGTGTATTAACAGCTTACAGAAAGGAATGTGGTAGACTGGCTTCTTTTTGCAGTATTTGGGTGAAAATGCAGAATTAGGCAAATAGGTTGTGTTCTGTGTGCCGAGGCTTAATTTTCAGTATTTGCTGGAGTGTACCTTTTAAATATGTCACTGTATTTGTTAAAATGTCATTAAAGCGGAGTTCCGCCAATTATTATTATTTTTTTTTAAATACTGCAGCTGCTGACTTTTGAAAATGAGGACACTTACCTATCCATGGCGCACGCAATGTTGGCACCAAAAGCCGAACTCTCCCTCAGCTTTCAGCTTCTGCTGCCGCCATCATCTTCGCTAAGGGAATCAGGAAGTGAAGCCTTGCGGCTTCACAGCCTGGTTCCCTACTGCACATGCACGACTCGCGCTGTGTGATCCTACTGGTCCCTGCTGTCTTCTGGGACCTGTGTGTCTCCCAGAAGACATCGAGGGGGATGGAGGAGGCTCCTAATGTGACATAGATAAATATAAATAGCGCAGCCACCCACGGCTATCTATGTATCTATCTATGCCCGGAAGTGGGAGCAAAATACCTGTATTTTCTTTGCACAAGAAAGGTGAAGGCTACAAGAAGATTAGCAAAGCTTCACTTATCAGTCAGAATACTGTAGCAAAAGTGATACAAAAATTTACCAAAATGGAACTGCAACCATCTCACAGATGTCTAGGCCATCCATGGAAGTTACCAACGCGACAGGAGCGGCTTCTGATGTGAAGGATTGAAGAAAATTGCCATGCAAATTCACTGCAGTTGGCTAAAGGAAGTAGAAAGCCAAACTGGGGCGATTTTGTTTCCTGTGACACAATACGGCGTACACTGCAGAGGAATGGCATGCGTGAATGTCGTCCACAAAGGAATCCTCTCCTAAAGCCCATGTGCAAAAGCGTGCCAAGAATTTGTCAAGGAGCATGCTGAAAGACGACTAGGACTCTGGAGTGATGAGACCAAGATAAATGTTTTGAGGAATACAAAGAAAAATGCATGGTGGTGGCAGTATCCTTCTGTGGGGCTGCATGAGTGCTGTTGGGGGGGGGGGGGGGGGGTTGCATTTTAATAATGGTATCATGAATTCACAGATGTGCTGCTCTATATTGAAAGAGAAAATTGTACCATCACTCTGTGCCCTTGGTCATCGTGCACTTTTTCCAACATGACAATGATCCAAAACCCACATCTAAGGCCACAGTTGCATTTCTGAAAAACGACAGAGTGAAAGTGATTCAGTGGTCAAGTATGTCTCCTGATCTGAACCCAATCACGAACACATATGGGAAATTCTGAATTTGACGAACATCGCAATTTTTGCACCAGATTTTGCACTTTTCAGTTTTGGTAAAGCAACCCGATTATTTGCTCATATTTGTAAAAAAAAAAAAAAAAAAAAAAAACTATTTTGTGGCCCCCCAAAATGTATTGTCTGTTTAGTGTGTGAGTGTGAAGGAGTGGCGTGATTTGGACTCTTATTGCATTTGGTCTGGTGCTGTTTCTGTGTTTTTGTTATGCTTTGGGGGGAGTCTAAATCCAACACTCCAGCAAGTGTCGGTTCCAGGGGGCATTTGGTGGTGTGGACAGCAGCAGAGAGTAGTACTATCCTTTTTAGGGAAATCTATTATTGGTACTTTGATATTAGTGACAATCTTTTTGAATCAAACCTGTTCTTTGCCTGCTCAGGATAAAGTGACAGGTTTGGTTTAATCCCTCCCATCCTGAGCAGCATTAAATTGACCTTTCTTACCCCACCCCCCTCCTGCTTTGCAATTCACTGTCTGGGGAAGCTTGTGCAAAATGCAAGTTCATTTAACTATTTGCTGCCCATCCTCAGGTTTCAGTAGTTATACTGGGATGATGCCTGCACATACAGGCATCATTCTGGTATGGATCTTTTCAGCCGGCGATTCCCAGTAAGGCAGAAATTATTTGAGTGGGTAATTAGCCAGTCGATTACTTCTGCAGATGGCAGGAGGGGATTTCACCCCCCTCCCGTGGCCATCTTTCCCAGGCTCTACCGTCTCATCGCTGCCAGCGGGCGGCTATTTGCTGCACTGAACAGACAGAGGAACGGACATCGTTCCTCTCTGTAACCCTGGGAACGACTCATATTTCATCACTTCCAGTTCCGCCTCTTTGCCTAATCGATCTGTGTCTGATCGGCTGCATGGAAGCCTAGAAAATAGATTTTGGGGCCTAATAGACCCCCCAGATCTCTCCATAGAGGACCTGTCCTGGCCCATGAGAGAGGATGTTGTTCATCCCTTGTGATGGCAATAAAGTTAATCCAAAAAAAGAAAGTGTAAAAAATGTAATGTAATACATTTTTTTTTATAAAATAAATAATAAAGTTTTAAAGCACTACCTTACTTACGTGCACATGAAAACGCATATGTTGCTCCCCAAAGCATATGTAATTGGTGATTGCACTGCACATGTGCTGTGTTGTCGCGTACGTCAGAGCACCAGACCTGCTGTAGTCTAAACTGGTAACATGTAAAGGCGTTTAAAGTGTTGCCTATGGAGAATTTTAAGCACCGTAGTTTGGTGCCATTCCACAGGCAGATGCAATTTTAAAGCATGACATGTTTGGGTATCCATTTACTCAGCATAACACCATCTTTCACATTTATAAAAAAAACAATTGGGCTAACTTTAGTGTGTTAGTTTTTTCTTTCTTTTATTCATGAAAGCGTTTACCCAAATACTGTGCGACATCAAAAATTGCAACAGCCCTCATTTTATTCTGTAGGGCCTATGCTAATATATATATATATATATATATAATTTTTTTATTTGGGGGGGCGTTCTAAGTAATTTTCTAGCAAAAAAAGATCTATACATGTGGGAGCGAAATGTCAGAATTGGCCTGGATACAAAGTAGTTAAAAATAGAACTGCTGATGGTTACAGATGTGAATTTAAAACATTTGAAGCATCTCTATATTGTTTTCATCTACTTTGCAACAGAAATTGTTTTTGCTTTTCTATATGACAGATTCATTGCAACATTGTAGCTCCTCTTGCGATCCCTTAATGACCCTCTGGTTTTAAGTACCGCAGTGTTTACGCAATGGCAGGAGATGATTTGGATAAAATATTGCATTCTGTATTGTGCGCCCTCGGTACAGCTGCAGCCACCTCCGCTGGATTTCAGCTATCTCTCCCAGCCACCAGGCTGTACATGAATGAATCGGTGACAGTAATGGGTGGAGATTTGGACAACTTGGATGATTTATGCAAATATCCATGTTATGAAGGGGGGAAGGTTTATGTGGAGCGGGGAAGATTAATTTGATTGCTTTTTTATATTTTGCCTGCGTTTTCAATCCAAGGTCCAGAGTGAGTGTAATGAGCAGACAGGCTAATCTTAAAATACATGCTTATTGTTTGCACTGTGATACGGAGTCTAGTGCATAAAATGGATTATATTACCGCTGAATATAATACTCTGTGACATTTTTAAACCTCACCTCAATAAAGACTTCTCTAAGGGAGACATTTTTTAAGACAAGATGTAACAGAATGGCAACAGTTTATAATAATTTCTATGGATGTGCTGCTGTTTTGCTGCTAAACCATTGCCCTGTGCTTTCTTACAGGCACACTAAGCCAATGTGTTCTTCATAATAGCTTAATAACTAAAACATTATTGCTTTTTAAAGCGCTGCTTCGACCAAACCACTGTATATTCTCAGTAAAACACATGAGATGTAAAACATGTACAGTCCTTTGTGATATACCCACCCATGTGCTTATCAATACTGTTCAAATGATGCAAATCGGCAAACTATGTGCCATGGTCCTGCGTTCTGTATAAGCCACTCAAGATCATATTAAGGCCCCATGCACACGAGACGCTGGCAAAAGGACAATGCACAACTTGTGGCCAGGTGACGTGGACAATTCACAGCTTGTGGCAGGTGACGTGACCAGGTGACGTGGCAAGTGGACAATCCACAACTTGTGGCAGGTGACGTGGCCAGTTGACATGGCAGGTGACGTGGCCAGTGGACAATCCACAACTTGTGGCAGGTGATGTGGCAAGTAGACAATCCACAACTTGTGGCCAGGTGACAATCCACAACTTGTGGCCGGTGGACAATCCACAACTTGTGGCCGGTGGACAATCCACAACTTGTGGCCGGTGGACAATCCACAACTTGTGGCCGGTGGCATGGCAAGTGGACAATTTACAACTTGTGGCCAGGTGATGTGGCAAGTGACACGCTAAATATAAGTACACTGCTGCTCTCTCAGCTGCTATTTACTCTGGTCTCACAAAATGGCTAAAATGGTTAAATAATAGTTTTTTGAGCTTAGGGAGGGTCTTATGATGTTTCTTAACTAAACGCTTATAAACGCAAATGCAAATTCGCAGCAAAACGGGCGTTTTTAAACGCCCCGTTTTAGCCTTTAAAACCGTGTGTTCAGCAGAGTTTGCACCGGCGTCCCGTGTGCATGGGGCCTAAGCCTACAAATGGGCAAGATCTCAGCCTTTCTTGTACCTATCTTGTATTTTTTCCAGAACAGAAATACATTTTGATCAGTCGGTTGAGCTCAAAAGTCCCCCCCCCCCCCCCCCCCCCTTACTCTGCAGGTCAAAGGCGTAATGTGCTAGTTTCCATCATATGTTAAACTTGCCTTAAAACAAAACTCTTCCAGCTCCGAGATGCTTCAGGGTTCTTGGACTCCGGCTCTGGGATTTTGCTGGAGCTGCGATGACGTCACTCATGCACATTGGAGCCGCCGTTCACGGCACAGGGCTCTGAGAGAATGGCACGAGTGGCAGTTCATTCAGAACACATGTGTCGGTGATGTTACAAAACGTTGTAAATAAGTACTTTTGCTCATTCACTGATGGGCACTATTGAGGTGGTACTTGTAGGCATTGATAAACTGGACTGATCAGGGGGCACTGGCAGCCATTGATATGCACAATGGGCACTGATTGGCACCCCTGGTGAGCTCACCTGGTGTTCTGAAGTGGGCATCTCTGGTGGTCTGAAGTGGGCATCCTCTATGGGTCTGCACTGATGATTAATGCTGATTATCAGGAGAGCAGCCAATCTGCTTTCCTCTACTCGCGCCTGTCGGTGTGAGTGGAGGAAAAGCCAATAAACGTCTCTTCCAGTTTACACTGTGATTAGCTGCGATTGGACACAGCTGATCACATGGTTAAGAGCCTACATCATAGGCTCTTTACCTAGATCGGAGATGGGAACACACCACACCACTGATCGCCGCGATGCGCGCTCCTGCAGCTTTATCTTGCTGAACATCATATGATGCCAAGTCAGGATAATGAAACCTCTTTCCAGCCGTCATTTTGCTATATGGAGGGGGGGAAGCAGGTAAAACACATCAGTATGTTGTCCATAGACCACAAAGAATGTACATTCAATAGTCATCAATGAGAAGAATAGTCATCAATGAGAAGAAAAGGTAGATTAAACTGATCTCTGAAGAGACAAACATTCAACAATCCAACCAGATTGTTGCCAGATTTTCTCATATTTTCTCATATTTTTTGAGGCAGTGCCTATTGATATATGTCGGCTTGTACATTAACTTTAATTGCCATTTTATCCTGTGTGTGTCAACTTGTGTCTGTACCAAGGCCAAACATTCCAGGATATTTAAACTTCTTTTGATCAGGGCCCTTTGGGTGATTTTTTTTTTTGTTATGATTTAAAATGGAGCCAAACTACTATGTGATAATAAGTGGGTTTGTATGATCACTAGCCTTAAAGTGGACCTTTAGTAATTTTTTCAACTTTCCATAAATTAAATCTTCTGCCCTTGTTTTAACTTTTGGATCTTAAAACATTTTTTTCTGCCAGAAAGCACCTTTTACAGCCCATTTCCTGTTCTTGTCTGGTAAAAAGCCTAGGCTTATAACATGCTCAGCTTCCTCTCACTCTTGTGAGAGTGTGCCAGGAAGGGAGGTGGGGGGGGGGGGGGTGTCATAAGAGGGCCAATGAGAGCTGGAGGGGGGTGTCTGTAAATTCAGGAAGTGAACAGGCAGCAGTTTTAGCTGCCCACAGTTAAAATGGATGCAGCCAGACTCTGTGGAACATAGGCATGCGCACAGGATGTGCCCAGGCACACCCTAATCGCTACCTGCAGTGCAGATTCCCCCTGCTGCCTGGTGCTCCCTCCCACAGCATGGCTGGTTTCCCTACTCTCCCATTGGCTACTGCAGTGGGCACACATAGATGATATTTCAGGATAAGTGGGGGAAGGGGTAATGTCATTTACCGGCCCCTTTTCTTTCTGAATGAACACAGTGAGAGATCGGTAACGTGTTTTTGAGCTTTCAGGTGCACACCCTAATGCAACAGGCTGCGCACACCTATGCTGTGGAAGGAGACTTCTGCAGCATGTATGGTAAGTACAGAATAACAGTATATATAACATAATATGCAAAGTGGTTAAAGGGAAGCTTCAGAATGAAAAATATGTTTTTATTACAAATTATGTGAGCAGACTGCAGTTCCTCTTTACATAAGAGTTTTTTTGGCATGTTTAGTCATATATTCAATATCCATGCCAAAATTTTACAACTTCTGCCAGGGTATACGCATGTGCAGTAGTCAGCCGGCTGTGAAGCCGCCAGACTTCACTGCCAGTTTCCCTTACAAGCAATGACGGCGGTAGTGCCTGAGTACCAATGGAAAAATCGGCTGGGGTGCTGACATCGCTGGATTCTTGGACAGGTAAGTGTCCTAATGTTAAGTCAGCGGCTACAATATTTGTAACTGCTGACTTTTTAAAAATTTTCTGAAGAAGCCTGGACCTCCTCTTTAAGCTTGCTAAAGCACTGTGTATGTAAACGATTGCCATGATTTTCTTTCCCATAATTACCATGTTCATATTTGTGTTTAATATTTTTATAGAGCTCTGTGTTCCTAATCTTCTACAGAGTTTTTCAGCCACTTCCTGTCTACAAGCTCGCGCTTCAGCTGCACATCCATTGCTTTCTGACATCGGTGGAGCATACCTGCACATATCTGTCAGCAATGGCTACTTATATCCTGAAAAAGGATGGCATGTGAAAGGGTAAAAACGCAGGCGTGTTGGGAAACAGTTGTCACCCCATAGCAGGAAGTGCCTGAACAATGACTTTATTGGCAGGATCATTGGGTATTTTTTATTTTTTTTAAATAAAAAGCTGCATGTTTAAAAAGATTGATAACCATGTTTGCAATTATGTGAACGTTTTGAGATTTTAGTTAAACGCCAGAATATAATTTAATTTTCCCTCTGTGGCCCCCCGCCTGTATAGTATAAAAAAAAATAAGCTTCCAGGTTGTACTTGACAATCCTCATGCTCCAGCATTCTTATTTACTCTTTGGTCCAGCCCTGGAGGTCCTCTTAATGCAATTTCCTTGTAAGCCCAGCCATGCCCTCCCTTCCCCGCCAGGGGGTACGCATTTATGCATGTTGAGCTAACGGTACCCCAGAACTCACATGGTATAACGTCAAATAATTTACATGCACTCAGTCCTGGAAGGATGCCTGCCCCACCAACAGAAGAAGCAATAGATGACATCACCCGGCTGATGAAAAATATTACAGCAATAAAAGGGAATAAACGATAAAAAAAATCACTTAATAGAATGAGGCTGGAGTTCTGCTTTATATAGAAGTCAGAAAGATCTATCCTTGGAACTGTGATTCTTTGGTAGAGTACTAAGCAGATGTCTATGGTCTCTGTATTGGCTAGGCTTCACTTCCAGGAACTAGTTGGGCAGATGGCTGTGGGTTGCCTCTTTGAAGCTTCTCGCACAGGTAAGTCCAATTCACAGAGGGTTACCTAATGTTTGATATTCTGTTGTTACACCTCAGTAGTTATAAATGGTGGTTTTTGGATGCTGCTTTTACCCAAGCAGTCTGGCTCACCTTAACTTATTATGGCTGTAATGAATGACTGCTTATGTCTGTTTAAAGTGAATAGTACTGCTTTATAAACTCATACAAAATGTGTTCAGCAGGCGGGTTTATAGAAATGAGGTAGGCAGTAGAGGGACAGATTATTTTGTGTCCCATCTTGTTGTCTTCACATGAATCCCTGTTTTTCCACGTCACCTGAGGCTTCATTCTCATTTTCTTGAAATTCCAGGAGCTGCAATTTGAACGGCTCACCAGGGAACTCGAGGTGGAGAGACAAATTGTTGCCAATCAACTAGAAAGATGCAGACTGGGAGCGGAGTCGCCAAGCATCGCCAGCGTAAGGTACACATTTAATGACTCTGCTCGATCCCACACTGTGAAATGGCCATTGCAGCGAACCAGCCACTGTGCATAATTTATTTCACTGTTTATATGTGCTGATCTGCTCCCTCATTGGGAGCATTTATCAGCTAATGGAGCAGCTTCCATTTAACAAATACAGAAATCTTCCACAGACTATGTTCTTATTAATACGGGTTTTGCCTTTTTATTATGAAATATATCATTTTCGTTTTTCTTGCAGCATGTGTTTGTGTGTGCATATAAAGCTTGCGTACATAGATTTAAAAAAATCACCACACAGTGTACAGCCATTTAAATCCTAGGTCTAGACGCTGTGCCAAAAAAGGCAGGTTAAAGGCAAAGGATTAGTCACCAGTATTGTCTCCCTGCAGCAACTTCTTCCTCCATTGCTGATGTACCATGCCTTGTTCTCCACTATGTCTGTGTGGTGGCAGCCATCTTGGTAGAGGCAAGGTTTGTGTGCCCATTTAGAGCCTCCAGCAAGGAGAACAGTGAACAGCACAATTGTGACATCACTCCAAATCTCCTAAAACTAGCCATCAGATGCAGCAGGGTAAAACTAGAGAGTGCAAAATCTGGTGCAGCTGTGCATTCGGTAGTAGCCAATCAGCTTCTAACTTCAGCTTCTTTAATTGGCCATTGACAAAAAAAATACTGGAAGCTGATTGGTTTCTATGCAGAGCTGTACAAGAAGTTGGTTGTACTCTCCAGTTTTAGTAAATCAACTCCACATATACCAGAGGTATGTGTAGTCTTCTTTGAATATTGGTGAGCTTTGTGTATTTATTCCAGATCTGTGCAGTAATCTAACCTGAAATGTATCTGGTGTAGGTAAAGTGACGAGCGCAATGAATATGACTAAGTAATCAAAGTGTTAATCAGTGAACATTGATAATAAACTAAAATTGAAACAAAGTGCTAAAAAATATAAAAACATCAATAATGAATAAAAACGTTCAGCCAGCAAGTGGCCAGTGAA
>NC_053494.1:181713999-181776499 GCF_905171775.1 Rana temporaria | reverse complement strand
ATTTGAATGACATCAAGTCATCCAGTGTATCGAGAATTTTTATACAAATCTCAATTGACCAGTGCATAGCCATTTTAAGTCACTTAAATCAAGCATTTACTACATAATTCAGTAAGTATACAAAAGATAAAATTGGAACGTTAAAGTAGAACTAAAGGTAAAACTGAATGTAGATGGATTAGAATGCTTGTCAGTTTTCATTGCTTTCTGTGCCCTTTCACCCTCTGTTTGTCCTGTTTACCATTATTATTGAAAGTATACGAAAATCCCTAATTTTGGGTTGTTCCCAGAAAAGTAATGGGGGGGGGGGAGTCTTCCAATGGGGACACTAGTTCTGGGATCCCCTGGTAATTCCCTTAATTTGCAGGGATTTCTTCTCGCTTCCTGTTAAGCTATGGGAGAGAAAGTGAAGGAAAATCACTGCAATGGGACACAGCAACAAAAAAAAAAGTCCTGTAGTTATACTTTAATCAAAGACCTTGTCAAAGTTTCTGATATCGGAATGCATCATGTGGTATTTTATTGCGTTGAGCTGTATAGTTCAAGCCAATTTAATGGGGATCTTAAATGATGCACATAATAATGCAATGTGCCCTATTGTTTGAGTGATCAGTCAGTGAGATAATGAGCATGAGACCAGCTCTCCTTTACTGGGCCAGTTAGGTATAAACAGAGTCACAAAAAAGGAAAAGGGCCACATGCTCAGTTTTGTGTCGCGCTGAATCATTTTTCTCATGGAGATTATGGGTACTGTATCCAACCTGTATTCTAATGCGCAGGGAGGTCATGATTGCAACACCATTTTGTGCTTCTCAGCAATATCACTGAACTTTGGATGTGGCCCTTTTCCTGATTGTTCGCTAGAGCTGGGCTATTAAAAAGAAAAAAAGGTATTGCACAGAAACATGCTGCAGGCAGAAATCATTGTTTTCGATGAAGCATATCCAGATTTCTGCGCTGCATTGCAGTGTGATTTAAATAAAAGTTTAATGAATGTTTGTTGGTGTTCTGGCACACATTCAGGGGCCCAATAAAGTCAAAAGATTAGCCTGAAGATGCATACTTAGACTTAATTCATATGGCCATAATTATTTTACTGATATTACACATGTGTTTTCTAGGAGAAACGTTCCTGCTTAATAATCAGTAATATACTTGCATATAGATGCATTAAGTTGCATATGCGTACATAATATTTATGTTTACCTTTTTGTTTAAACTTTATTTGTGCTTACAAACATGCATACATGTGTTTATACACAAAAGCACCTAAACACATGTTCTAAAAGCGAAATTCCATGCTAAAGCTAAAATCCCTGCATCTATAGCCACCAACATGCTAACACTAACCTATCTGTAAAGAAAAAAAACAATATTGCATACCTTTTCTGCAGGCGATCCAATCCGATCTCCAGCGGTAGAAGCTCTGATCCCATGCTGAGCTGTCACCCGCAGCTTTGCTGTGGAGATGGGTGCAGAGGACTCATCCGACAATGGAAGCCCCATAGTAAGTCTATGGGTGACGTCGCTTCTCATTCATTTCACAGCTACTGTCGGACGTGTACTCAGCAGAAGCTGGAGATCGGGTCGGATAGACTACAGAAAAGGTACGTAGCCCTGTAAAGAATATAGATAGGTTAGTGTTGAAATGTTGGTGGCTATAGATGCAGGGATTTGAGTTTTTGCATGGGCTTTCACTTTAAGCTGACCATTGATGGTTAGCATCCCTGCTGAACCTGATAAGATTTGAGCCTTCAATTGGTAGGCTGATTGATGGATCGCCGTGAGTACAATAGACTTTGATACAACCAGCATGTTTAGCGCTGGCAATAATCACTATATCGTCCCAGCAGGGACGGCTCCCTGCGGAGGAGTGCATTATGGGTGTTTAAAGAAGTGGGCTGTCGGCCCTTCTATAACCTCACAATTTTTGAAATTGCTGGTTCAGACAACAAATGATCTTTTCAGAAAAACTCTGAGCCCACATGTTAAACAAATGCTAAGTAAAAGTATAGAAAAATACCTTCCAGATAACCAGCAAGCACCTACAGTAACTTCCTGTTTGAGTTGACAACATGCGCCCACTGGTTTTCCTGGCAAATCAACAGTTGTCATTCTGTGCAGCATTATTAAAGAAGAAAACAAAGAAAAATATTACAGTGATGTACTGCATATTTTTTCTTTCTTTTGAAATTCACTTTAAATCTGTTAATGCATGCAGTATTTACATACTATTCATTCACATCAGTCCCTGCCTTTAAGAAGCTTGCAATCTAAAGTCTCTCATCTCGCATACGTCTGCATACTAGGGCCAATTTGAACAGGAGACCATTAACCTCCAACATGATATTGAAGCGTAAGAGGAAACTGGAATACTCAGTGGAAGCCCCCACATCCACAGGGAGCACATGCAGACTCTATGCAGGTAGTGTGCTGGCTGGAATTTGGGCTCAGGGCTGTAAGTCAGAAGCACGAACCACTGAGCCACAGTACTGTCCTGCTAAAGCACTGTGTATAATTAAAAATTGCTGCTTAAATTGCTTTTTATAAGATAACTCATTTTTTTCATCACTTGTTGCATATCATTGCTACTGATTACCTGCAGCTATTTTCTGACAACGGTGGATCATGCCTGTATAATGTGTGTTGAAGCAACCACGTGTAGTCTACAATGGGAGCCTATGTGACAGGGTGACAGCGCAGGTGGTCTTTTCACTCATGCTAATACATGCAGCTTTAACCACTTACCCCCCGGACCATATTGCTGCCCAAAGACCAGAGTACTTTTTGCGATTCGGGACTGCGTCGCTTTAACAGACAATTGCGCGGTCGTGCGACGTGGCTCCCAAACAAAATTGGCGTCCTTTTTTCCCCACAAATAGAGCTTTCTTTTGGTGGTATTTGATCACCTCTGCGTTTTTTTTTTTTTGCGCTATAAACAAAAATAGAACGACAATTTTGAAAAAAATGAATATTTTTTACTTTTTGCTGTAATAAATATCCCCCAAAAATATATAAAAAAACATTTTTTTTTCCTCAGTTTAGGCCGATACGTATTCTTCTACATATTTTTCGTAAAAAAAATCGCAATAAGCGTTTATTGATTGGTTTGCGCAAAAGTTATAGCGTTTACAAAATAGGGGGTATTTTTATGGCATTTTTATTAATAATTTTTTTACTAGTAATGGCGGCGATCAGCGATTTTTTTTTCGGTATTGCGACATTATGGCGGACACTTCGGACATTTTTGACACATTTTTGGGACCATTGGCATTTTTATAGCGATCAGTGCTATAAAAATGCATTAGATTACTATAAAAATGCCACTGGCAGTGAAGGGGTTAACACTAGGGGGCGGGGAAGGGGTTAAGTATGCCTGGGTGTGTTCTTACTGTGGGGGGGGGTGGCCTCACTTGGGGAAACACTGATTTTCTGTTCATACATTGTATGAACAGAAAATCAGCATTTCCCCTGCTGACAGGAACGAGAGCTGTGTGTTTACACACACAGCTCCCGTTCCCCGCTCTGTACCGAGCGATCGCGTGTGCCCGGCGGCGATCGCGCCCGCCGGGCACACGCACGGGAGTCGGGGGCGAGCGGGGGGCGCCCCTAGTGGCGGCTAAAGGGTAGGACGTCCATTTACGTGGTCTCGCCTAGGAGAGCCACCTTGTGGACGTAAAATGACGGTGCGGCGACGGCAAGTAGTTAATGGACTAATGCAATGAGAACTGCATGTCTTCTGTTCAACCAATCAAAATGTCCTTTAGACCTGCTTTACAGTGCAGGTTGTAGTTAGTTTGATGAAATTTACTTGGAAGCAAGTCTTTTGGTGTCTGTTAGATTTGTTTCATGAGCTTTGAATTGTACTTCGTCTACTAATATAAGAAAAAGTTCCAGGAATTATTGTAATTATCAATTTAACGTAAATTCTTTAGTTGTGTTCCAGGCAGGAGCTTTAATGCACTCCCAAGGGGATGTCTACCTACTGTGAAACACATGAGCAACAATAAAATGAATAAAGGTTCTCGCGCATAATCTATACACGCATAAATACTATTGAATTGAAGTGAATGAAACAATAACAGTGATGTGCAATAATCAAGTCGTGTGTAACACCAAAAAATAGTCCATATACATAAGGCAGATAAACTGCTGAAAAAAACGAAAAAATATGTGTAAATGGAAAATAAACATCCGTTGATCTGTAAGCCCAAAACAATGAATAAGTGGTCTGATCCTCAGCGTGTCTGGTCTCTCGGAACTCTTTTTTGGTGTTGCACACGACTTGATTATTACACATCACTGTTATTGTTTCATTCACTTCAATTCAGTAGTATTTATGCGTGTATAGATATTTGAGATATTTACTCATTTCTTCAAGTAGCGCGAAGGACATTATTTATCATTACCTGAGCAACAATCATACAAATATTTAGCTTTTTTCCTTGGGGCTTTTCATGTTTCGCTTTAGCCAAATACCGCTGGACAGCTGCTCAGATGGAAACAGTGTTCCAAACACTCTATTTAACCACTCATAAAATGACTTTTATTTAACTTTCAGAATTCTCCACATGTGTTCCCAAATGCAGGCTGAGCTTTTTGCAGGCCGACACATAACTTTCCAGCTACAGCTTATTACATTGAGTGAAAAAAACCTCACGCGGCAGGGGGGACTCTTTTTAAAAAGCCCAATCAATTTTCAAGTGCAATTTGTTAAACCTCAAGAGGTGAGATTAAGGCGGAAATTCTAAGTGAGAATCTTTGAGGAGTTGAGAAATAAACCATTTAGATGAACAGTGGGGATACATGAAGTAGCCCTGATGGTCAGAGTAACAGTTTTGCAGCCGATTGGCCTGAAGGTGCCCTGTTCATGTCCTCCAAGACACGCTATGCACAACTAGATGGAAGGGATTTATGTATCCCTTAGGTCTTATACACACATTTTTAATGTGGCCGTTAGGAGCATCTGGCATTTTTTTTTTTTTTAAATCTGCCCCTAAACGCCCTGTATGTTAGCCTGTGTCCATGCACACACAGACTTTTAGGTAGAAAAAAAAACCTACAGCCAGTGCATCCTGGAGCAGTGGCATTTTGGCAGAAAAAACACTTGATGCTTCTAACAGCGCCGGAATGCCAAGCACATTTAATGCATGAGCATTAATTCATTTCAATGGCCAGAATCAATGAAGAATATTCTGGCCAATGAAATTAAAGTGACTATGTTCTTGAGACACCAGCATGGTGGTCAAAAGAGGGCTGGTCAATTTAAAGCTAAATAAGGAGGCAACAATGAATGCCTATAACATTTGCTCATTATTCGATACAACACTTTTTCATGATGCGGCACCACCGGGTAACCCTCCAGTTGTTTTAGAGGAGAGACAGAATGGCGGTCTGCTTATGTTAACGAGGCAGACCATCTTCTGTGGGGGAGCAAAATGGAGATCTTCTGTTTTTTGCCAAGCAGAAACACGGATCTCTGTTTTCCTCCAGTCACAGCATTCCCCCACAGTTAGAAAGCACTCCCTAGGAGCACACTTAACCCTTTTATTGCCCCTGATGTTAACAGCTTCTCTGCCTGTGTGCGTTATACAGTGATGGTGTGTTTTGTTTTTTTTAAGCACTGATCACTGTATTTGTGTCACTGGTCTCCAAAAAGTGTCACTTAGTGTCTGATTTGTTTCTAGCGCAAAAAATAAACCGCAGAGGTGATCAAACACCAAATCACCAAAAGAAAGCTCTATTTGTGGGGGGGGGGGGGACATCATATTTTTGGGTACAGCGTCATACAACTGCGCAACTGTAAGGGGTAAAATTTTCTGGAGCGGATGTGGTTGTACTTACTACCACAGTCAGGCAAGCTGGTACATATTGTTGGGTCAGCTTGGGCAGAAGTCTCTTTATTTCTAAGATGTTTTTTTTTTTTTTTTTTTCTGATTGTGAGAAGAAATTAAAGCACCTTAAGAAAACTCAAATATAGGGAACATTCAAGATTAACATTCTCGTTCTTCTGTTCAGGTTGGTTCACACAGGTTGATCATACTCATCTCTGTGAGAAGTAACCAATATGTTCATGTTTCTAGAGAGCTAGAATGAATAGCATAGTCCAATATCTGGAATTCTCTGCCGATCACCAGATCCCCGTAATGTACAAAAGAACACAGCTACTGTTCTGTTTTAGACTGATGCACTTTGTCTAGCTATAATTAGATGAATCATTTGTTTCTGCAATAAGTATATTGTATATCATCTAAACTAACAAGTTAATTCTAAATACAAAGATTGTACAATTAACCTCTTTCTGACCAGCCGCCGCAGTTTTACGGCGGCAGGTCGGCTCCCCTGCGCGAGAGCACGTAATATAACGTCGGCTCTCGACTCCCGTGCGCGATCGTCGCCGGGCGCACGCGATCGCTCGTTACAGAGCGAGGACCGGGAGCTGTGTGTGTAAACGCTCAGCTCCTGGTCCTGTCAGGGGAGAAATGCCTGACCGTCTGTTCATACAATGTATGAACAGCGATCAGTCATTTCCCCTAGTGAGTCCACCCCCCCTACAGTTAGAACACACCCAGGGAACATACTTAACCCCTTCCTCGCCCCCTAGTGTTAACCCCTTCACTGCCTGTGGCATTTTTATAGTAATCCAATGCATTTTTATAGCCCTAATCGCTATAAAAATGCCAATAGTCCCAAAAATTTGTCAAAAGTGTCCGCCATAATGTTGCAGTACCGAAAAAAAATCGCCGCCATTACTAGTAAAAAAAATATATTAATAAAAATGCCATAAAAATACCCCCTATGTTGTAAACGCTAGAACTTTTGCGCAATCAATAAACGCTTATTGCGATTTTTTTTCACGACAAATATGTAGAAGAATACTTATCGGCCTTAACAGAGGGGAAAAAATGTGTTTTTTTATATATATTTTTGGGGGATATTTATTACAGCAAAAAGTAAAATATTATTTTTTTTCAAAATTGTCGCTCTTTTTGTTTATAGCGCAAAAACGAAAAACCACAGAGGTGATCAAATACCACCAAAAGAAAGCTCTATTTGTGGGGGAAAAAGGACGCCAATTTTGTTTGGGAGCCACATCGCACGACCGCGCAATTGTCAGTTAAAGTGACGCAGTGCCGAATCGCAAAAAGTGCTCTGGTCTTTGACCAGCAATATGGTCCAGGGGTTAAGTGGTTAAATACACCTAATCACTATCTTTCTAATTTTATTTTTTTGCCAGGTTTTGGTTTTTGGTATTTTATTTGTGGTCTACAAAGTATATGAATAAACTGCCACTGACATTTTTCCTTTCTGCAGTATTGACCAAATTAGTTTTAGTTTTGCTCACATGAGAGGCTTGGTGTATTTCCTAATTCTTGCCAATGTTCCCAGCTGTTCACTGTCCATATTGTGTTCTGAGGCAAATTGTTTACACACATTTCATATGCAGAACTGGGAATATAGCGTGTGCTTGATTTTGTGCTGGAGTACCTTTTTTCATTTCTACTCCTCTCCTCTAACTAGTAGAAGATCCAATGCTCAGTGCAAGTACTTTCACGAGGGTCTGGTGCACAACTGTACACCTATTGCCTGAACATACTGTATATATCTGTTTTGTTACTGGATGTGCAAACAACCAATAGTTACTAATGCAGTGAATAATGGGACTTAATATTAGCCTTGAGCATGTTCACAAGTATGAGACAATGTGTGAAATACTGTAAAAACTGAAGTAGAACTGGTTCTAATGTTCTACTCTGCAGCAGCAATAAATTAGTACTGTTGGTCAGTGATCGACTTTTATAGCTAAAAGTAAAAACTGTCAAAAAAATAAATATGGTGACTGCCATTGCTAACCTCCCACAGAAAATGCTAGTTGCCTGGCTCATCTGATGACTAACTGCCTTTATTACCGGTACTTTGACTCGCTAAACAGGAGGAATGAAGTTTGGGTAAATTGGAGAAAAGTCCTCATCTGACATTGTTCTAGATCCGTGGTTTCTAAACTCTGGTTAAAGGGTGTGGCCCATTGCTTGCCTTTATCCGACCCTTGAGGCAATATTCTTGCCACTGACACCAACGATGGGGCACAATTCCTCCCACTGACACCAACGATGGAGCACTGTTTACTTTCACTTGACACAGTGCAGCTTCCAGTAAACTGGCCCTTTGCCCAGAAAGTTTGAAGACCCCTGTTCTAGATGATTAAGTTTAGGTTGTAAAGCCATTGGTGAGACACATAATGGTGAGACAAGTGGCATTTTTTAGAGGGAATGGTCAGCAATGCCAACCCTCCATACTTATCTCGTGATGGGTTTCCTTTACGCCTGCTTCACACTAGTGCAATTTCAGATGCAACTTGAGTCGCACAGAATTGCATGACTATAGAAATCACATTGTTTTGAATGGTGGCTGCTCACCTCAATGCAACTGAGAAATCTAGGTAAAGGTTCCTGTACTACTTTGGTGCGATTCCAGTGCAACTTTGGCCCCACAGACTTCAATTGAGTTCCCAGAAATCACTTTGCAAGTGTTACATACATGCAAATTCATTTTTTTTTCTCAGCTCTAATCCTAGGGAAATCCTTGGTCCCCACCCAAGTAGTCCCAAAGTAGTTGTTTGTTCCTCAAATTGGAAATAGCATTTCACTAGTGTGAACCAGGCCTTAATGAAATCTGAATTTTCAAACTATGGAAATTGGCTGGCCTTGAGATTGCACATAACCGTTCAGTTCCTGGAGTCTATTTGGCAATGATGGCATTTTGGTATTTGAAAACAGCATTGACCTACGACTAAAGAGGAGGTCTTCCCCTGGAAGCAGAATATTCAGGGCTATGGGAATTGTTAGAGGATAAAAATCACGCACAGGCTGAACTGGATTTACCAGTCTTTTCTAAAACCTCATATACTAATATAACTTTTCTTTAAAATGAGAAAGGTGTTGGCATTTTCCAGTTTTTGCTCAAATCTGCTGTAAAAAAATCTTTGCAATTCATATTGTAAACCAATTCTGTTTTTACATAACATGCCTGGATTTTTACTGTTATGCTCACTGAATCCTTAAAGGGCAACGCCACTTTTGTGTGGGGGAAAAAAATGGCAAAGAAAAAATATAACGTATACAATTGTGACATATTGTAATTCTATGTTATTAAAAATGACCTTTACTTTTCAATCTGCAGCTCCATGATTTTTCTGAAAATGCTATGCAATACTTAGAGGTGTTCCTTACACAGAATGTGTACCGAACGCCCCCCAGAAACCTATTCTCCTGCTTGTGTGATTGGCTCACTGATTTTCTTAGACGTCTGCTCTAAGATAAAGTCAGATTTCAGGCATCCCTGCAACCTGGTGAGATGCTCCCAATAGAAAATCACATCTAAAGGTATGCAGGCCCAGCAGCGTTCCTCATTAATACCCTGCAGCTGGAGCGGTTGATTAATTATGAAACCCCTCTCATTGGATTTACTTTCCCATGTGGATACAGACAAAAAAAAAAAAAACAGTGATTTTTTTTTTTTTCAGAATAACAAAAGGAATCTGCAACAAAGTTTGTTAAAATCCTTGCAATGTCCATTTTTTTTTTTCAACAAAAGTGGGGTTATGTTTTAAAAATATGGCAGAGCATGATTAGTTAAATGTCAAGTTTTAAATTCAGATATTTATACACAAATCTTCCCCATCAAATTCCATTCCAATTACTGGTTGATGGGGATTATGTTCTTCAGTTTAGTTTAAATTGGCTGTACTGTTAATTTGTACTTCCCTCTTCGCTAAATGTTTATAAGGAAGTTAACAAGCCATTTATTGTGTGGTCTGGAGGTTAGAAAAAGTTCACTGTTTAGCCGAGTCAGCTGACAGGCCTTACTCCATGTGATGGTTGCTCCATCTAAGAGTATGTGTGTTTGTTTTCATACGTGGGAGTAATTTTGGGTGCTTTATAAGAAATATACCCATGATATAAAGATTACCATTTAAACCTTTTAACTTTTTTATTGTAATTTTTTTGTTACAGTTGGAATAGGTTTTTTTTTCTTGACAATATATAATTTGTATGTATAATATTTCAGGAAGCATGTTGACATGTCCCCAACGGGCTGAGCAGTAGAAGCCTGACAGTTTTATTTTAGAACGTATTTATGGTTAAAAGGTGAAACATATTAATTTAAACATTGTATCTCAATTACAGTATTTCTAGCCTACTCCTTTTAATCTGAATGATCTTGAAATCTCTAAACTCACTTAAAGCGGTGGTTCACCCTCATTACCAACATTTTAGCATTAAAATAGGCATAGTAGCGCGAGCTACAGTATGCCTGTATTTTTTTTTTTACCCCCCGTACTCACTGTGCAATCCTCTATAGAAGATTCCGACTCCCCGCTGGGAATGGGCGTTCCTATCCAGAGGGAGGATGATTGACGGCCGGCTATGGCACGTCACGCTCCCCAAAGATAGCCGGAGTAGGTCTCGGCTCTTCACGGCGCCTGCGCACAGACTATGCGCAGGCGCCGTGAAGCGCCAAGTCCTATTTCGGCTATTTCCGGAGAAGCGTGACGCGCCATAGCCGGCCGTCAATCATGCTCCCTCTGGATAGGAACGCCCATTCCCCGCGGGGAGTCGGAATCTTATCTATACGATTGCACAGTGAGTACGGGGCTAAAACAATAAATACAGGCATACTGTAGCTCGCGCTACTATGCCTAATTTAATGAAAAAAAAAATGTATTAGGGTGAACCACCGCTTTAATGAAGATCCCCACACATTTACTTGATTTCTGTGACACGTAATTACTTTGCCCTGTGGGAAGACACTGCTATTTGACACATTTCACAGAGCCTGTCTTCTGAACTACAGAGGTGCTGGAGGGAAGGTTTTTAGGAGGTGGAGTCAGTACAGGAATCACTGTTTGCAGATAGCAAGGTACCGTGGAGTATTCTATAGCCCTTAGAAATTGAAAGTAAATAGAATCGAATCAGCAAAGCATAAAGGGAATACAGGTAGTTGTGGAAAGAGTTTGTCAGCAGACAGGCAGCCCTCACAACATGAAAGGAGGTTTTTCGAGTAAGCTTATATTTCATAGTCTATCATAAGTTTTTTTTATTCTATTGATTGTGATCATAGATTTCCTTTAAAGCTGATCTATCACTGCAGAGCGATTTTTAACAAAATCGGCTCCAAAAGTAGTGTTTATATGTATACCTTTCTGCCACCCTGTGTGTTGAAAAGCTTGCCACCTAATCAAGCTAGTTTTGGCCAGATTGTGGGAAAAAGTATTTGTTCTTGTAATGCTCTTTGGTTGATTGGGAAGGTAACTAGGAAGTATCTCTGAGAAGAAATGTTTTTGGCCAGTAAGTAAGACACAATAGGGGTGTTATTTGCATTAAAGCAAGGGTGTCCAACCTGCAGCCCAATACAAAATCGTAAACGTAAAAACATCATTTTTTTTACGCTTGGCGAACACATGTGGGCGAAAAAAAATTAACAGTGTCTCTTTACTGGATTTTTATACATTTTATATTCCCAAAGAAAATTATTATTCTTCGCAATCACGCCTTATTCATGTCAATTGGTTCATTGTATTCATAAAAAAATCATACAAGGCCCTCTGGGAATGCCACTATTCACACAACACCAATAGCCGGATTCAGTAAGACTTACGACGGCGTATCAGAAGATACGCCGTCGTAAGTCCGTATGCGCGCCGTCGTATATTTAAGCGTATTCTGGAAACCAGATACGCTTAAATTTGGCCAAGATACGACCGGCGTAAGTCTCCTACGCCGTCGTATCTTGGCTGCATATTTACGCTGGCCGCTAGGGGCGTGTACATGGATATACGCGTCAAATATGCAAATGACCTAGATACGCCGATTCACAAACGTACTTGTGCCCGATACGCTGTTTACATAAGGCGTTTTTTCGTCGTAAAGATAAACCACCAAAAAAGATGGCGCAGCCCATGCAAGGTATGGACGACGGAACAGCCGTCGTATTTTACGTCGTTTGCGTAAGCGTACGTGAATGGGGCTGGGCGTAGGTTACGTTCACCTTGAAAGCAATGAGTATTTGCAACGTGATTCTGAGCATGCGCGCACCTGCGCCGTACCAACGGCCCTCATTTTCATGGGGTCACCGTTAATTTAAATGAAGCCCGCCCACTACATGCCTACTTTGAATTAGGCGGGGTTACACCGGGCCATTTGCGCTACGCCGACGTAACTTGGGGAGCAAGTGCTTTGTGAATACAGTACTTGCCTCACTATGTTACGTCGGTGCAGTGCAAATGGGATGCGCTACGCCGGCATAAAGATACACCGCTATACGTGAATCTGGCTACTAGTATTTATTTTTAGGAACACAAGACTTTTTTCTAATTGGACATTGTGGAGATTGTGGCATCAGCACGTCTCTTCGCCACCCAGTCCAATGTCTGCCTACTACAGTAATTGTCTCTCGGGTATCAGATGGTACAGTACATGCTTACATTGGTCCAAGTTGGACAAATATAGGTGTGAATATAACATAATGCCTGAAGGTCAACTTTAAGTATATTGAATGGGGTTATGCAAAACAAGTAACAATTTCTGGGTATACTGTAAAGCACTATGCATCCAGCGGTGGTCAATGTTTCCATCTACTGTATTGTTAATTTTACTTTAGAGCAAGTCATTGAATTGCACCGCATGGAATGAAGCCATTTGTAATTACATCAGCTCATTGCCATTCCGGTCGCTCAGATTTCTGCCACAAGTCAATTTCGTCCAGGATGTCGAAAGCCCAAACAGGAGTCATGCCCATCAGCTGGAATTAAAAATGCATGTCTTAATCTGCTGCAGGACTATCTTGTGTGGACGGTGCTCACTGTAGTGACTTATTCCTGTTAGAGCAGAATTTGTGCTAACTGAAGCATGCCATTAAATCTGTGTCAGCATGGGGTGGAAAATAAAGCTTTCCATCTCCATTTTCTCCCTCAAACAGAAAAGCTACAATTGTCAGAGCACTTTATTTAACCCCATCATGTCTGCCCAGTTTAGCTACCCTTAATGACACAGAGCAGTTTCCAAGTTTTGGAGAGATGTTTAAATTCCAACATTGTCCTTGTTTATAGTTGCCTTAACAGAACTTTTATTTTCATGACCGATAAGCCATATGCATCGCCCCTTACTATATTGGCGCATTGGGGTGCTCTGGTACATATTGGTGCCATTTTGTTTAGAATTGCAAAAACACTGCTGCACTTTGGCGCACAACAGTGCTACGTAAATGGGACCTTATTGTTATTTGCTTCATAAAAGTCCAGTGTCAACACAAACTCGCTGCAGCGAAAAAGTATACTGTGTGGAAGAAGTGGTCTCTCTGCAGTAGCTCTTCAATCGTCAACGCTCATACTCCCTGCTGATCTTACTTTTTAGAAGAAAAACTCTGCAGGTACCTGGCTTGGCCTCAGTCACACAGGCGTTAAAAATAGTCAGGCTGTGTTTTTACACTGCCCAACCACTTATCAACTCTACTTTAAATTGATGAAACTGGGAGCGGATGGAGGCATTCTCATGGTATTGATACCGTTGCCTTGCTTCGCTAGCAGTTTTTGTCAGACATTGCCTTTTGCAACTGCCTCCATTCACTTCTAATGAAATGAGCTTTACAGCACATTTAAGGTGTGGCTGCAAAGTCTCCAAAGTGATCGCTTTTTCTTTTTAACGTGTTTTAAAAAAAAAAAGACTTTTAGGAGTTTGAGGAGCATCACTTGATGCAACTTGAATGCTTGTGCAAAATGTTTTCAAAATGGGCATTAAAAGCTGTAATGTTTTCTGTGTGAACTTGGTCTCCATTCCCACTTGCAGTACTTTAAAAGCGCACGATCTTCAGTGTGACTTTGATCTGACTTTACACTCTGGCAAGTTGCATCAAAGTAGTGCAGGCACTTTTTCAGCTTGATATGTAACTTTGTGCCCAAGTGTGAATGGGGCCATAATCTTAAGCCCCCTACACCCGAGCAGAAAATCCTGATTTCGGAGCGATAATTGGATCGTTGGTACACGGCTTTCGAGAGCAAATTAGGACAGTTCATCCGATATTATTTGATCGGACATGCACAAATATTTTTTTCGTATGATGCCAGATCGTACGATATTTGTTTAATCAGTACAGTTGTCGTCAGAAAATGCCATACAAATACACTACAACAGATTACATCACTTCTGATTTTTTTTTCTGTCGTATGAGAATTTTTGTGACTTTAGCAAGCTCTTCAGGTTCGATCTAAGATTAGCGTGCAAAAAAAAAAAAGATCATTCGTCCGATAATCTCAACGTGTGTACCAGGCATTAGAGTGAGTCCAGCTTCAAGTGTGCAAATAAATCACAGCAATCAGTGAAATATGGAAAGCAGACAGTGTTCAAAATATTGGAAATTTGTGAGAAGTCTACAGCCCATACATAATTTCTTATTGTATATAATCATTTTAAATGGATGCTAGTAAGAAAGCATGTATGTACTGTACATAACTTTATCTTTAAAAAAAAAATTGAAAAGGTGGGTGAGAAATTAAAATGGGGGATATAAAAGTTTCTTTTAAACAGGAAAAAAATTCCCACCACACGATATGCTTTGATCATTTTAAAAAGGTGAACTTGCACTTTAAGGTTCAGGAGAGAAAAATGTTTTTACGAGTCTGATTCAATGTCAAGCGGGAGATGAAACGGTATATTAGTATTACTGAACTAGCAGACTCTGTGATAACAGTGATCAAAACTGAATAGTCTAATCAGTTCTAATGCATTCTGCTGGCACTCTGTTAATTAACAGCGCCTGATGGAAAAAAAGTAACAGTTGCGCAGCATTTGCGCTTCCACACACGTATAATCATGTAAACAGAATTAAAGAGAAAAGTACTGCTCATCTTTTGTTCCACAGAAACATATGTCTCGCTAACAAGTATTTTCCTTTTTCTGGCTAATAAGTGTGTGGGTGGAAGAGAGATGGGCAAAGTGATTGGAGAGGGTTTCTTCAGTGCAGAGTTCACAGGGAGAAGAGTTTAACACCTTCCTACTTTGACTGCTGCTTGTTTTCATATCGGATTACTCTAAATTGTACAGACAAGGGATGCAAGCGTGGTGTTAATTCAGCATGTATTTAAATAAGAACTTCAGTTTGTTTGAAGGAATGCAGTAAATGTAGCTGGTTTATGCTTTTAGCTTCTTTACTTGCAATAGCGAAGTAATGGCTTATACTAGAAAGCAGAGAATTTTGTGTGTCAGCCCACCACCCTTCCCACTGCATCTTTCTGACAGATGGCACAACTTTAAAAAAAAACTGCATTGCATTGCAGAAGTTGAAATGTTTTTATTGGTTCAGATGGACTCTTCTGGGAATAAGGATAGTCCAGATGCAGGAAAAATTGGTACTATACACGTTTGTTCACAATTAGGCTAGTCATACACATTTAAAATTTCTCTCATTCTGCCCGCATGCTGAACAAGAAAAATAATTTGTTCCTCCCATCTGTGCTAAACAGTAGATGTGGCACGCTGCTAGCACTATAGCTTTTCATAATTCCCAAACAGTGACTGCATGTGATTGGATACAGTAACTATTCTGCCAACAATTTTCCACAGCATGGCTCAAATTTTGGCCAGCAGGCATTGGTCAAAATTCAATCTGTATTGTCAATTAAAAAAAAAAAAAGTTAAAACACATCGGGGGGATCTGTCATATGCCCTGGTCAACAGTGCCAACTATACCTACCCTTTCTGCCCCTTCTTCCATTCATACTATTCCATTAATGAAAAGCGATTTACGGGTGGATGAATGAAAGGTCTGCCTCCATTCATAGATTGTGTTTCATTATTGGTAGTTAAAGTATGACAAAAACATTTTTAGATTGCCTTTAACCCTTCTAGTGCCACCAATGTATGGCATATGTTGGCAGCAGTGTGGAATTCAGCTGCTACAGACCAAATGTCGGCTATCCCTGCAGCTCTCAGAATGACCCAAACAATGAGTGCATCTATGGTGGTCCCTGTTAGGCCAGCAATTTCCCACCCATCTCCTTTGATTTTTCAAACCGTTAAAATGCTGATTTTTTTTTGGTGTTACACATTTTAGGTAACTTTTTATCATGCTTCGAGAAAAGAAATGTAGCCCTACCCCCGAAGGAGCTGCTGGTTTATTTTGGGCGGCATGTTACCTCTATTTCTCCGCCGTCTAGGGTACATTGCGTTCCTTTTTCTCTGCTTAATTTACCGAACGTGGTAAAAGAACGAACGATAGATTGAAGAGGTGACATGGGGTATAGGTAGTGGATTTAGGTGTAGAACGTGATCAGAAGCACTCCTGCTTCGACATAAACTCCCGTCGCCACTCTAGGCAGAGTAGGTAGTGTGCCCCTGGATAGGCCTCTCTCACTAGTCCTAGCAGCCAGGGCGCTACACGGAACCTTGGTACAGTCTCTGCCACTGACCTTCCCAAAGGTAGAGATATGTTCGGTCCAGAATCCTCTCACATTAGGATTAAGCACCTGGATCTCTTAAAGTAATCACTTGTGAAATCAGGAAATTGACGGGCGACCACTGTTCAGCCTTTCAGTATTAGTGCGTCCTTCAATGAAGTTCAGGCCTTCCTGAGTGTACCAGTGTCATGCTCGGTGCTCTCCAGAACAGGTACTTCATTCAGTGGCTTCCTCCCTCTAGGACAGATGGCGCAGGACCACTTCGCCAGTGCAGACCCAGTCTGACTACTGGGCTTGCCCGGCAAATCACCACTACAGACCAACGTGGTCCGGAGCCAGGAACTCTGAACACGCACCCCCGACCAGGAGGGCCACACACAGGGGAGGTGGGACGACTGCCCAGGGCGCACGTTGACGACCCAGAACCCATGACGTCTGTCCCTTAAATACTCTCCCCCAGCACAGAGAGGCGATCAACCCTCACGGATTGGCCGCTGTGAAAGAATACCCAACACACCTTGATCTGATTGCTGCCACCCTCAGACAACAATAGAGGTTCCATGGCTGGAACAGAGGCCCAAATGTGAAAACAAATAGGTCAGAGGTAACTAATCCTCTGACTACCCTCTAAATTTAAAGCAGGGCCAGCAGAGAAAAACAGCTGCCTGCTACACAAATATATATATATTTTTTTGTATTATTCCAAAATTTAGTGCAATATTCATGAGAGGCTTCGGTTACACAGCTGGTACACTTTGGAAGTTATCTGTGTGTAAACTTTTCAGTGGGCCTAAATATCACAATTGTATCCGAAATTCTAGCTAAATGCCTGTCAAGGTTTCATTCCCATCTGTGATCCCACTGAAGAAAATTGTTTTGTATGGTTGCCACAGGAACAGGACATACGGGACGTTGTTTTCATCACAACATGCAGAACATGCAGCAGTAAAAAGTTATAACCCTTCCCTGCGATGTTAAAAAAAAAAAAGTTTGTTTCTGATCCTATTGAAGAGGCATTCAATCGCTTCCTATCCCCCATTAAGAGACACAGATTACAATGGAAACTATATGGGCTCTAACCCCCTTCTTGCCCTATACAAACTGAAATTAAAATATTTACGGTAGCTTAAATTGGGCTTTGCAATGGATCACACTAAAAGCAGCTGATACATGAGAAATAAACAGATGTTTTTCTTTGCTTCCACCCTTAAAACAAGACATGAACAGCACACTATGTTCAGCTTCCGCAAAGTAGGTGTTAATGGTGCCTTTAGGTTCTGTTCTATTAAAAGACTAAAATACTAATGGTTGTGGCTCCACAGATGTCACAGATCCCGCTTTCATGCATTTACAATGATTGCATTTGCTTACCCCACTGACACTACAAACACTATCCAACCCAACAAAAACGAAATGGGAAAACAGACCCGCGGCAGTGAAAAGACATTTCAGAGAAAAGCAATAACGGGTGCCAGGAACAAACTCGGCGTCATATTTTATAATGAAATCCAAATAGGTATTCCTCCTGCTGATGACTGGAGAGCATCAATCAATAAAAAAAAATTCTATAGGTATCACCAGAAGAAAGAAGTAGTACAAATGCTTGGAGTGGCAATTCATCATGTGTTCTACAGAAGTGCTTGCCAAGCGAATTGTGAGTTTGTTATTGTAATGATCGGCATACATGTAATTCCTTGGGAAGGTTATCTTGTGGAGGAGATATGCATCTTCGCCTTTCTTTTGTTTCTATGCAATACCTTCTTTTAGATCAGTTCCTCAAAGTACCCTTGTTCATTCATCACATGCTCTTAATAAAAAAAATTCCAAAGAAGTCCTTGTTTGTCTAGATTTATAACTTGGTTACTCACATCGGTACTGAGAAACCCACTAAGCAACTGGTATGGAGGAAGTCAAAATTAAACAAATGTTATTTATATATAATAGGCCATTTCATTTTTAAGTACAAAACAAAGATCTAGAGGAGCACAGCCATTAATACGAGCAGATCTAGATCAGGGCTTTTTAAAGTGTAACTCCACTTTTGTGAGGGAGAAGAAAGCAAACACAGAAAAAATATAGCATATACAATTGCGATACAAGTCATATTGTAATTGTTTTAAAAATTACCTTTCCATTTCAATCTGCAGCTCTATAATAATCTGAAAATGCAATATGGCTACCTGGGGTTGTTCTGTACAGTGAATGTGTACAGAACGCCAACCAGAAACCGTTTCCTGCTTGGGTGATTGGCTCACCATTTTTTTCCAGAAGTCTGCACTAAGATACAAGTCAGATTACAGGCACCCCCTTCAGCAAAATTTCATTTTTTGGTAAGATGCTCCCAATAGGAAATCACATCTAAAGTGATGCAGCCCCAGCAGCTGTCCTCATTAGAGCTCTGCAGGTGCAAAGCTGATTGATAATTATGAAACCACTCCCATTAGACTCACTCAGAACATGGACACTGAGAAACACACAGGGATTTCTTCAGAATAACAAAAGGTAGACATCTGTAACCAAGTTTGTTAAAATTCTTGTAATGTACATCCATCGCCCATGGGGGAATGTTTTTTATTTCTCAACAAATGTGGAGTCGCGCTTTAAAGTTAAAGCACGTTAAATCCGTTCCCATCCCCTTCATAACTCCTATTCTAACTACCATGTAAAAGGAAGATGTTTATATTTGCCTATTCTCAGGGTGTGTTGTCCATGTGATCTCACCAGTGGCCGCCTTTATGGGGGAGGAGAGGGCAGTGACAACTGGAATACCTGGGTGGTGACTTCTCCTATAGACTTACCATGGGGCATCCATAGGTCTGGGTCTGTATGCATTGTCGGTTGTCTCTTGTCTCCCCTAAAGTTGGCACTGGAAGCGGATCATGTGACCAGACCGGGTAGTTAGAATGAGGATGGGAGCAGATTTAAAATTAAATTAGGTTTATCCGGGACTTCAACTTTAACCTTTTTATGATTCTAGATCTGTACTGGATTGCCCAATATGTTCCCAAATTTAATTTACTAGACTGTCAAAACCATAATCCTCACCAACTCTATTGGGTACCGGTATGACTTTAGATGTCAATAGTCTTTTTTTTGTTTATATAAAAAAAGAAAATCAGAAAATTATATAATACAACTAGTAATATTTTACTATTTTGTGGTTTCAAGGTACAGTTTCTCAAATGTTATCTGACACATCAAGGTTATTTGTTTTGATTTCAAGTATAATATTACAGGGAATCTGGTTTCATTTCAGTCCCATGGTATAGTATGAATACCCCTGGGTAACAACCAATGGTCTAGAGCAGGGGTCTCCAAACCTTCTAAACCAGGGATAAGCAATTAGCGGACCTCCAGCTGTTGCCAAACTACAAGTCCCATCATACCTCTGCCTCTGGGTGTCATGCTTGTTGCTGTCAGAGTCTCGCTATGCCTCATGGGACTTGTAGTTTGGCAACATCTGGAGGTCCGCTAATTGCTTATCCCTGTTCTAAACAATAGGCCAGTTGACTGTCCTTCAGGGTGGCCAGACTGTGGCCAATGGGAGTAGAAAATGTCTTTGCATCAGTGGGAGTAACAGTGCAACAGGGTTATGTGGAAGGAATAGTGTCCAATCATTTCCACCAGTGGGAAGAATGGTGCGCCATTGTTGGTGCAGGAATTATTGGCCTATTGTTGATGTCAGTGGGGGAAATGGTGCCCCAATGGCCACATAAAGGAAAACAAAGGACTGTAGTTTGGAGACCACTTTTTTTATCAAAGTAGTATTTTTTTTATCCCAGAAGCATGTCTCTAGTTTCTCTAGAATGTAGCACAAAAGAATATATATGAAAATTAAAAGTAAACTTTCTTAAGTGTTGCTTCCTGGTAAGTTGTTAGGCTCTAAGAACTAGAATCGGCATCAAATGCATGTATTTTTCAGGGAATAGTAATTTCTGTCAAGTAGTAACCATACTCTTTCAAGGAGCCAGGTAAGGTGCATCCATGGACTACAATAATAACCACTATTGTCAAGTATTGTGACACCTGCCTTTACATGAACTTTAATGGCGTCTTAGTCCATAGGGTTTCGATATTGAGATGGCCCAGCCTTTGCAGCTATAACGGCTTCATCTCTTCTGGGAAGGCTGTCCGTGAGGTTTAGGCGTGCCAGGCCTTCTCATCCAACATCAGTGCATGACCTCACAAATTTGCTTCAGAAAGAATGGTTAAAAATTCCCATACACACACTCCTAAACCTTGTGGACAGCCTTCCCAGAAGAGTTGAAGCTGTTATAGCTGCAAAGGGTGGGCCAACTCAATATTGACCCCTTCGGACTAAGACTAAGACGCTATAAAATTTCATGTGCATGTAAAGGCAGGTGTCCCAATACTGTAAACAATATAGTGTATATCTTGTTTGTTCTAGGACTATTGCATATCGGGGCATGATAGGCGGTGACGGCATAAGGGGTGGGGCCTCCAGGTGATGTCACACGGCAACCCTGCCCCATGCCAATATAAGAAGCAGCACACCACGCACCCGTCATTAGAGCGGGAGAGAGCATTGCGTCAACATCGGAAGAAAAACAGAGGGAGAAGACGGTAAAAGAGCGAGCAGAAGACAGTGGAGGAGACCCGGCAGAAGACAAGGGAAAGAGAGAAAATGACCGGAGGGAGAGCGGAGAAGAGCCGGAGAGGGGAGAAGTCAGACGCCAGAGCTGCTTAATAATTTCCTTTAAAAACCTGTGTAGTGTGTTTTTATTTTTGACACCTTTTTTTTTAGGTGAATGGGTAGGGGTACAATGTACCCCTTACTCATTCACATAGGGTGGGGGAGCCCCCACCCCCCCCCCCCCATGTTGAGGGCATGCGGTCTGGTACAGTTCAGGAGGGGGTACTCTATTTTCCCCGCCCCCTTTCCTGACCTGCTGGTATGGATTTTGGGGGGGGAACCCATGCCTTTTTTTTATTATTTAAATCTGGCGTGGCTTTTCTGGCTTCTGTTTGTACCCTTTAGTATATGTTCAAACTTGTTTAAGGTGAAGTATAAACTGACATTTAAGGAGGCCGAGGTTTGACAGTGGCCCTTTTGTCACAACATTTTAGCCTTTCAATTGGTCAGAGAGGCCATCTATCACCAATATTGATAGGAGGCATGTGATATAGACGTTAAAGTATAGTCATGTTTCACTTCTGCTAATAAAAATTGTGAGTTGTAATGTAGTTTCAGATGCCTATAATCTCTGGATTTGCTGATTTGCTTTAAAGTGTGGCTTTGATGAAAGTAGCCCCCTTTTGTTTATTTAATCATGCTCACTTGGATTTCCCTGGGTTTGTGACAGGTTCTTTAAGAGCTTGGGTCAGATCTGCCTGTCCCTCTCAAAAATCTACCAGGCAGCAGCCTGCTGCAATGTTTACAGTGACCCAGCTTGACAATACAATGTGCAATAAAATGTTTGTCCTTTTCTCTGTAGAAATGGGAAAAAACTCTATCCTGTCGTGACGGAAATCTTTGCTTATAAGTTACCAACCATCAAGTGTGATTTTCTAGTTTAACCCATACATGATGAGATTGTTGGAAGCAATCCATGAACCTGTTGCCCCCGCTTTCTGTTGTGGGGTCATCCTCATGCAGGAAACATGAAGGTTTAATGACTCAAGAACCAAACACTGAGGACACTAGGAATGCCATGTGTTCTGACTTGTTTGTGACCACTCATTCTACAAAAAGCAAATATTTTATGGAAATCTACTTCACAAACAGATTATAAAAGATGTTTTAAAATCCACAGCAACAAATGGTTTTATGAGTCTGTCTGGCCAGAGTGAGAACAGCCCATTGGTTTATTGTATGCGGAATAAGTTTTGTTCCACTCCATTATCCTTAATGCAGCAAATTTAAATGTCCATTTTCCGGTTAGCTTCACTGGTCGCCATACAGACGAGTAGATTGTGTAAAAATGATTCCACTTTGTTAACTGGCTTTAATGTGTTCTGTTCAATTTGTGAAAGGACCAACGCTATGCCTGCTGGTAAAACTGAATTTGCGCTCACCTATTATTTCTGATTTACTTGCGAGATCCCAGGTGGAGATAACGTTACATTATCGATTATCATTTGATGTTTCTCCACATTTGAATGCGCTTACATTGCAACTGGGTTTGTCTAATGTTTCAGAGCTCTGAAGTGGGAAGTGTTTAAAAGAAGCTGATCGTCACTATTTCATACTTAATCTCATTTACATCGCCTTAGGTGGTGAGGAATAGGTTTGTTTCATCTTCATGGAAATTTTCATGCAATTGATGCAGATTTTTAATCGTTTGGCTTTGAAATGAATTCCTTCACATTACTGTTCAGCTTATGTTTCTGGCCAAGCGTTCATCTAGGCAAGTCTCATGCGTGTTTTTAATGCTGGGAAATTCTATTTTAAATGTTCTTTTTAAAATTAGAAAAAATTCTTTTAGTTTTCTGTAGCTCCTTATAAATATAATTACCTTTTTGGAGCCAATATGCTTTCTTAAATAAAATATTATTATTTTTTCTTTAAAGCAGTATTAAACCCAAATCCAAAATGTTTATATTTTGCATCTTATCAATTATCAGTCGTGTGGTGGCTGCATTTTTTTTTTTTTTTTTAAATTAAAGGAAGCCTAAAAAGAAAACTCATACAGCCACAACATTGAACAATTGGTAAGCTGCAATATAATACATATTTGCTTGTGGGTTTAATACTGCTTTAACCACTTCTTGCCCAGTCTATAGACAAATAATGGTCGGGTGTTGGCTTTCCCATCCCGACAGGACTTCATATGATGTCCAATCAGGAAGCGCCGATCACCGTGCCACGCAGCGGCGCGATCTGTCGCCGGCCATGTCCACGGGACACAGCCGATCACTGAACAAAATACTGACTCGCTGCCAGTGGTATGTGACCGCCCTGACAAATCACAGCAGGTCACACGACAGTTGATCACAATGGATAGCTTTCTTTAATACCATCCACTGTGTACAGTTGTGTTGCTAGCTGTGTCTGAGCCATGTGATCAAACTGACCAATCACAGCCCATCTGTACTATGTAATTAGCTTTGACCAATTACAGCTAATCACAACAAAACAGACTAATTTTGTTTCATTCAGTAAAATGCTTGCTTAAAGAGGGAGTTCACCCTAAAAATAACTTAACCTTAGATTAATGCTCATTTTGTCTAGGGGAATCGGCTAGTATTTTTAAAATCGAAGCTGTACTTACCATTTTAGAGAGCGATCTTCTCCGCCGCTTCCTTGTATGGGTCTTCGGGACTGGGCGTTCCTATTTTGATTGACAGGCTTCCGACAGTCGCATCCATCGCGTCACGAGTAGCCAAAAGAAGCCGATCGTCGGTGCGGCGCTATACTGCGCCTGCGCACCGACGTTCGGCTACTTTCGGAAAATCGTGATGCGATGGATGCGACCGTCGGAAGCCTGACGGAAGACTGTCAATCAAAATAGGAACGCCCAGTCCCGCAGCCCAAACCCGAAAATGGCAGAGAAGATCGCTCTCTAAAAAGGTAAGTACAGCTTCGATTTAAAAAAACAAATAGCCGATTCCCCTAGACAAAATGAGCAGGAATCTAAGGGTATAAAGTTGTATGTCCGGGTGAACCCCCGCTTTAAAGCAATGTAATTCACTGCTGTAAACAAACATTGTGTTTAAAAAATAATAAAAAAAAATATGTTGTATTGTAATATTATATTCTGGTCACAGATTGTAAAAAAAAATTTAATTAAAAGTATCCTTTTTTTTTTTGTACTGTAGCCACTGTGTCCCTGCTCACGACCACACCAGTTATGATGACACTGTACTGCACTGGTAAATGAATGTAAAAAAAAGTAATTTAATTTTCCAAAAAGTTATGACAAAAACATTAAAACCTGTGTTTCATAACCGTGCAATAGCCCAGGTAGGAAGGGGGTAAAAGTGGCCAGTATTGAATTAGTTGGATTGATAAAATTGAACCTATGTAATTATATATGTACATGTGGGTCTTTTTTCAGTAATTTTGCAGGTTATATCTAAGATCAGAAATTCTGGTTGGGGCCCCATTTAAAGCGGAGCTCCACCCTAAAGTGGAACTTCCACTCATCCGGTGTCACCATCCTCCGGTGTCACATTTGGCACCTTTCAGGGGGAGGGGGTGCAGATACCTGTCTAAGACAGGTATTTGCACCCACTTCCGGGAATACTCTGCCGGGGCCTGCGGGCAGTACGCCACTTCCTGACGCCCCATCCCCCCCCCCCCTTCGTTGTGTTCTGGGAAACACTTGCCTCCCATAACACAGTAGGGACCAGTGATGACGGTGCAGCGCGACTCGCGCATGCGCAGTAGGGAACCGGGCATTAAAGCCGCAACGCTTCACTTCCCGATTCCCTCACCGAGGATGGCAGTGGGGGCAGCCGAGGGACCAGGGATTGCTAGTCTTCTGCTGCCGACGTCGCTGGACTCCAGGACAGCGCTGCAGTATTTGTAGCTGCTGGCTTTTAATATTTTTTTTTTTTTTTACGGTGGAGCTCTGCTTTAAGTACATTTTTTTTTTTTATCTAGTTTTAACTACTAGGTTGACCCTCATAATACATGGCTACATATTATAGAGCTGCTGGTTAATCTTTTACTTTGTCTTACACAGATTTTGTGTATTTCTCACTATGGCCGTTTCCTCTTTTGATCTCTGGTATGCATTCCTCAAGCCCACTGACCATTTCAAAGACAGACAGAATCAAAAAGTTAGGTGAAATCCTCCAATACACCATTCTTCACAAGTACCCATGCAAAAAAATGCTCATCCTTTCAAGCTCTGTATGTATCTAAGGGCCAGAAAACTAAACATGCCAAACAAATAAAAAACAGGGTGCAGTTGATGGTGCAGATAAAACCTTTTTTTTTTTTCTAAGGAAAATAATAAAATGTGCATTTATAAACAATGACTTGGATGAATCATAGACTTGTAGACAACCAGGTCACAGCAACTGTGACTATATTAACTTCACTTTTAGGCTCCATGCACACTGGTGTAAAAAAACATTGCTTCTACAGGAGTTTTGTGTTCTGCCTGTAGAAGCAACTCAACGTTATCCTATGTATCTATGTACATTAGGACGTTTACAGGCATATTTTGAGCTCAATGATTAGAGGCAGGAGGAAAAAAAACCTTCTCATTCGTGTTTCTGATTGAAACTCACTGGCAAAAGAAAACGTAAAACTCTCCAACTCGTCTAAACTTTGTACAAAAAATTCTCTATATGATCGTTTTTTTTTACTCTAAAGAGAACAGACGTTTGTTTTTATTTTTTTAAAGCGGTGGTTCAACCTAAAAACTATTTTCTAACATTAAATTGAGCTGACTCTCGACAATGACAGTATGCCGTTTTTTTTTTTTTTTTTTTGCTGTACATGCCTCGTACAGCTATTTTCTTCCCTGGCTTCCGGGTAGTGAATCCCGCAGGAGTGGGTGTTCTTATCCAGCAGGTGATTGACGTGATGACAAAAACTACCTCCCCCCGTTGCATAAGGAGCGTTGCGAGTTGGCGATAGAAGCCGAATGGCGAGTCGGCGCTATACGGCGCCTGCGCACCGCCGTTTGGCTTCTTTCGGCAACTCGTGATGCTCCTTATGCGACGGGGGGAGGTAGTTTTTGTCATCACGTCAATCACCTGCTGGATAGGAACGCCCACTCCCGCGTGATTCACTACCCGGAAGCCGTGGGGAAAAATAGCTGTACGAAGGTATGTACAGCAAAAAAATAAATAAAAATGCATACTGTCATTGTTGCAAGCGAGCACAATGTAAAGGTAGAAAAATGTTTTAGGGTGAACCTCCCGCTTTAAGTCCAGTGTGCATGGAGCCTTACTAGGCATAAGGCGAGGAAAGGAATGAAAGTTGAAAATAACCAGAAAGCACACTGGAAGGACACTGACTGAACACTTTTAGAGAGGCAATCTGAATTATTCAGAAATCAAGTGGCAAAAGGGACTGATTTTATCATGTCCTTGTAAAAGGAGAACCTCTGCGAACAGATTTTGAACAATACCTCTTTATCAGGGTATGACTCTGAAATCGATGTGTATGGTTTGTATTTACAGCCCAGTATTCAGGCAGTGCCTCTTCTGGATATTTTTACCTTTTTACTCTTTTTGTGTCTCCTGATGCTAGCTGCCTAGTGTGGCTGCCATGGCCTGGTTTTCTGCGGCAGGAGCGTTTTTCTTGTTGCATGTCCTGATTCAAGCCTTTGTAAGTGCATCTTCTTTTTTTTTTATATGTATTAAAATAAGTTTTATCTGCACTATCCATACAATCTGTTCTGATTTTGGTCTGCAAGATCAAAAAGTTATTAAGTGTTTTAAGTTCAACACATGAACACATAACAAAGCATTTTCTACACTCTGATTAGTGCCACGCTTTGCACATGGTGGGCTCTGTAAATCCTGACCTAAATCGTTCATTTGAGTCGTTTATACCCCATCCCTGCCATTTGGTCCTTTTGTGGCACAAGTCCCTGATGCCCTTCATGGACATGATCCTAGGAAGAAGTTCCTTTAGCCAAGTCTACAGTATATTATCCCATTACTGGTCAGGTTCTGGTGTCACCATCTAGTGGGAACAATATCCAGGAAAAAAATGTAGTGGTTTGCCAGATTTTTTTTTTTTTTTTGTTTGTTTGAAGACCACTGATTAAATGCAATAGCTGAAGATAAATCAAGCCTAGTTGAATGTCCTCTGCTATCAAATTATCTTTTTAACACAGTAATGGAATAGCAAGGCTTGGCCTGTTCTAAAGACTGCAGAGAGCTGCTGATTAGCGGCCTGGTAATCAGGCACATTTTATGAGTTTACACACAAGCAAGGAAGCAGTCAGCCAGCCGGCGTTTTATTAATAACATTATTCATTCTCTGCAGGATGGTACAGCTCAGGCAGGTAGTATGAAGCTTTAATGACTCGAGTACAAAATGCCAGCACAGGAAGGGAGCGTTTTGTTAGTGACAAAAGAAATTCAGTTATGGACTATAAATAATACCTTTTTATTATATATTGCTAAATATTAGATAAAGTGAAAGCATCAACATTGTTCCCTTTCCAGTCCCAACTACTGGAGAAAAGTTCAATTGACCACACAGTCTGTACATAGCACAGATAAGTTAAGTCTACCATTTTAGTTTAAGGTCAAGAAGACCATACACAGAACACATTTCTTTCCTGCAACCGCCACAGACATGGTTGAGAGGGGAAGCTGTCCCTGTTAGAAGACAGTGATTTATTGCTAGTGGCTATACAGCAGCTAGCGATAATCACATGCAAAATCCGACTGGCTCGTTGTACACGTTATCATAGGTGTAAACACAGGACATCTTCACACAATAGCGGGGTCAATTAGCACAGAGAACAGACAGATGGCTGGAGGGGATGGCATTAGCATCTAACAGTATGTGCCTCAACAGTATGAATGAGTCACTCTTACAATTAACCCGTTAAGTTCAGAATCAACAAACAGTAAATGGTTCTTTACAGATATCCTGAAATATATTGTGGATATTAATTACATAATAATCCCATCTCAGGTAGTCCAAGATATCATTCCTCAGTCATCCTATGCCCCTAGTGGATATAGGATGATTTTGGACATGAGAGGGTCTGGTGATGTCCCTGGTGAGTCTGTCACAGGTACCCATCACTGGCCATCAGTGCAGCCTATCATTGGCCATCAGTGCCCAGCAATACATCAGGGAGGAATCAGGAGGATCTGCCGGCCGGATGACACAGAGCGTGGATCTCCCGCTCAGACGCTTCTATATGAAGAGCCGCCGCTGTCAATCGAAGTCCTGCCTCCTAGACCAGCTACCCCAATAGACAGCACATTCATATAAAAGCCTCATCTCAGTGGGAGATCCCTGCTGTGTCCAGCTGCTCGATCCTTCTAGCAGTTTCCTGGCTGATCGCTTCTGGCAGAAGCGATGCAGCCTTTTATTACAGGACATGAGTGGCCCGAGAGTAGGGAACCCCCTTCTAGGGCCACTGTGATGGCCGCACTGCTTCTGCCAGAAGCGATCAGCCAGGAAACTGACAGCCCAGTCTGCCCCTGCTTCACACTTGCCCTCCGCTATTTTCCACTGGCCAAATGCAAGCAGGCGAGTGGAAATTTTGAGGGCTGTGTGTGCAGACACGTTGGGGGGGGGGGGGGGGCCTCATGCGGACGCCCATGTATGAGGATTACTTCTGGCTCCTGGTGATCTTTATTTACCATAGCATAACCCTGAGGAGAGAAGTGTCGCCGGAGACTGGCTCACTAGATGACATTAAAGAAGTGCATGCTGCTGTAAGGGCAGCAATCATCTCTGGTGAGTGTTCACTTCACTGGGATGCGGGGATCACCCCCTGAGCACTGGGTTTGGAACTACATGTTCACCTAGGATGTGTTGGCGTATTTTTCACTTCATTGTTGCACTGGGTTTTTTGTTTCACTTTTGGCAGTACACATTTTTTACATAATTTATATAAGTTGGGTATACTGCTGGTTTGTGACAGCGGCCACTTTACCACAGCGCCGAGACACTTCTTCTTTATTTTGGCTGTACATGGTTTGCATCTCGGCCAGTTCTTACTGAACAGACTATGGCTTGAGGAAATAAGTTAGTGACCCTGTCATTGTTTATTACAAGTAGCATATTATGTAAAAAATAGAAAATGGTGACTTATTACTCCCCTTGGTTGTACCATTTTTTTGTGTTTGTCATACCCTTTAGGTCTAGGGGTGACAGAGTAAGATGTTGAGGGTATATACTGGAACTCGGCTTTGAGGATATGCAACGTTGGGTAATTGTTTCATCAGATTAAGGTCAGGCTGAAGTTGAAGGCTAGGGGGTTGACATGTAATATATTGCAGCTTTATGCTGGCTGCATTAATTTTTTTTTCTTCACCTGGTGATCCTGCTTTGTAACACGTGGAGTGAGGTCGCCTGTAGTCCATGGATAAAAAATTGGGAACAATACTAAGAACAGTGCTGCAGAGGCAGAAAGCTCTCTAGATTTCTGGAGACATCAACAGGTATTGTTTTACAGTTACCAACCAGATAAGTAAGCATTGTGTAAACAGTTTTCAATAGTTTGCATACCCTGGCAGAAATTGACATTTTGGCATTAATATTGAAAATATGACTGATCATGCCCTTTTATTTAAGGATAGCAATCGCATGAAGTCATTTATTACATCGTTTTTTGGATCCTTTTTAAAGCATAACAGAAATTGCCCAAATGGCCCTGATAAAAAGTTGACATACCCTAGAATGTTTGGCCTTGGTACAGACACAGAAGGTGGCACACACAGGTTAAAATGGCAATTAAAGGTTAATTTCCCACTTTTATAGCTTTTTAAATCCCGATGAGTGTCTTTTGTATAAATAGTCAATGAGTTTGTTAGCTCTCTCATGGATTCACTAAGCAGGCTAGACACTGAGCCATGAGGAGGAAGGAAAGAACTGTCAAAGTAACAAGGTAATGAAACTTTAGAGATGGAAAAGGATATAAAAACATATTCAAAGCCTTGAATATGCCAGTCAGTACTGTTCAATCACTTAATAAGAAGCCAAGGTAAGGTAGATTAAGAAAGATTTCAGTCACAACTGTTCGGGATACAAAGAAAGCCCCACAGGTAACTTCAGGAGAAATGCAGACTGCTCTGGAAAAATATGGTGTGATGTGTTTTTAAGGAACACAATACAATGATACTTGAACAAAAAAGAGCCGCATGGTCAAGTTGCCACAAAGAAGCCTTTACTGTACAAGTTCCACAAAAAAAGCCTGGTTACAATATGCCCAACACCTTGACATGCCGCGTTTGCTTTTTTGTAGCATTGGTGCAGTAAAGGCTTCCTTCTGTCAGCTCAACCATACAGCTCTTTTTTGTTCAAGTATCGTTGAATTGTGCTCTTTAAAAAAACAACCACAGCATCTTTTGGGGGAGCAGCCTATATTTCTTGTGCCGTTACCTGTGTTTTTTTATTTTTTTGTATCCTGAGCAATTCTTCTGCCAGTTGTGGCTGCAATCTTTTTGGTCTATCTGACCCTGGCTTGAAATCAAGAGCTACTAATTTTCCACTGGCATATTCAAGGCTTTGAATATTTTTTTGTTGTATCCTTTTCCATCTTTGTAAAGTTTCATAACCTTGTTACGCAGGTCTTTTGACAGTTCTTTGCTTGCTCCTCATGTCTCAGTGTCTAGCCTGCTTAGTGAATCCATGTGAGAGCTAACAAACTCATTGACTTTTTATACACAGACACTAATTGTGATTTAAAAAGCCATAAATGTGGGTTAACCTTTTAATTGCCATTTTAACCTTTGTGTGCGCCACCTTCTGTGTCTGTACCAAGGACAAACATTCCAGGGAATGTAAACTTTTTAGCAGGGCCATTTGGGTGATTTATTTTAGTTTTTTGGATCCTTTTTAAATCACATGTGATTGCTATCCTTAAGAGTTTTTTGGCATGATCAGTCCTATTTTCAATATTGATGTCAAAATTTCACAATATCTGCCAGGGTATGCAAACTTTTGAGCACGACTGTATGTGACCTTGTGGTGACTGGGTCATTTTATTTGTACCATATGTTAGGAGTCCTATTTGAAGCTTTAAGAGAAGGACAGTGAGATGGAGGGAGATTTGCCAAGACTCCAAGTCATATACAAACTGAGGCCTGCTTGGCCCATTATTGGACCACACAGGAAAAGATGCTGCTTGCAGAACTTAGTGTGAAAGGGTCCATTTGATAGCGCTATTTTTAACGCTAAAATGCTGTAAAAACGCTTCAGTGTGAAAGGGGTCTAATGCATACAGGTGACTTTCCAGGTGTTATCCGTGATCATGGCGTATTTGAACTCTAATGACAACCATCATGTTGGTGCCCCCCGTTCACACTACCGCAACTTGGGATCCGACTTGTTTCCCCAAGTCGCGCGACATGAGAAATTGCATGGAAGTGAATGAGAGCGGTCTTATGGCACACTACTGAAGTCGCTCCGACTTCAGGAAAGGTTCCTGTACTACTTCTAGGTGACTTGTACCCATTGATTTCAATGGAAGTTGCCTCCAAAGTCAGATCACTGAAGCAATTTTACAGGAAGAGAAAATGGTTTTCTCAGGCAAACCCCTCCCTCCCACAGAGCTGATTATTGTTTGATTGGCCACTGGCAAAGTCGCCTGTCCTGGAGGCGACTTGAAGTCGCATTGTAAGTCGCGCTGAAGTCGTCTTCACAAAGTCGCGCTGGAAGTCGTGTTGCCCCTGTGTGAACCATAGGGTGCCATTTCCCTGTATAGACATGATTGCTCCATGTGTGTATAGGTCATGCATGGGGACCTGTAAATTGTAAAAAGTGGATGAGCCCTACATGAAGCGGCAAAATAAAGAACCACAGAAAAGAAAAGTCACTTTAAAATGAAATTATTATGCATGCGCAGCATATGATATGAAAGGTTGCCTAGTGCTTTGGGTGACCTACAAAGATGAAGAATATTGTTGTTTTTCCCCCCAATGAGTCTTGATTTAACCCATTTTGTTATTATCTGACAGCGCATGTTGGACACCAGCTGTGTGGATGGGATTGTTGGCTTTGAAACATGAGTGAATGAGCTGTGGCTAATGTCTCCTGTTTTACAAACACAGTGCTAAGCATCCTCAGGACACATGCAGAGTCGCACCTGCCAAATAATACAAATATTATGTCCCAAAAACTGGTTGCTGCATGAGATTAATGAGCTGTGTAGCAGCTTCTGACTCCGTTTTAATTATGACATTTGTCGCAAGATATTTCAGTTCTTTTTTAAATCTGTGCTGTTATTTCAGCTTGGGGGGAAAAGGCAAGCCCTTCACGTTTCCTTACCTCCTGATGTATTCTGATCTCGGCATCTTGGAACTAGAGCAGACACTCCATTCAGACCCTAATTGAAAGCATACATCAAATTTATAGTGGCTATAATTGCCCATTAAGATCAGTAGGTCTGCATATATAAAATATTTGTTCAGTTGTTCTCTTAACGTGGGTTGATTTATAAACGAGCCCTGAACATACTTTATAGAAACATAGAAAAGTGACGGCAGAAAAAGACTGAGTAGTCCATCGAGTCTGCCCAATTTTTTATTTTTTCGTTTTGATTAGTTTTTTTTCATTAACCTTTGTTGTCTGACTATAGATCCATGTTTATCCCAAGCATGTTTGAACTCATTTACTGTTGCCTGTCTTATCGCCTCTGCTGGTAGTTTATTCCAAGCATCACCTACCCTTTTAGTAAAATAATACCTTCTAAGATTAGTTTAGAACTTCCCTCCATTTAGCACAGTGCCAAATGGCCAAAAAAATGGCCTGGTCAACAAACTGGTAGAACCTTCTGGAGCTGAGGTGGGTAAAAGACCAAAAAGGAAGCAAATAAAGAGGTTCATTATTTTGATTTGCATACACATTGTTAATGGCAATAAGGGGGCGTTAAGGTGCTATGTCTTTCTAAGTTATGAACAATGAACAGCTAAAACTTTTCTACAGACATTTTTGTTACTGAACTGAGCCCAGTCACCTCACAGCATTGTTAGAAGACAAAACTAATAAAAGCTACATGATCATAAAGCTTTACTGCTGGTTAGGCTCACCACCTTGTTGTGCCACACGTCCCTTCATTAATACTGCATTTGTTTAATTAAAGTTGCTTCTTTGTTATCCCAGCTGCCTTTGCTTCATAGTAAAACTAGGCAGCAAAAGTGACATTGAGGGAGGGAGCATCCGTTCCTGCACACTGTACATTAAACGCTGCACAGAGATGGCACCAAGGTCCTTTTTTTTTTTTTTTTAAACAAGAGTAGCTGTTGTCATAAAGCAGGTATGTTGCATTCTTGATCAGCGCTTTCCTTATTCACTAAGTATTATATCTGCAGACTTTTTCTGGCTTTATTCTGTCCCTCGGGCATCTCTGTAGTGACAAGTTATCAGTGGGTGGGAGAGCAATTTGCAAGCAGAACTTCGCAAGCACAAAATGGCTTCACTAAGTTACCATCTGCACTTGCATTCCGCTTAGCAAACACATTAATGGGAATCCCTGAAAACGGACTTTATTTTCTTGGTGGGTGTAATATTGTTTTTTCAGTGTTATGCTGTTAATACTGTTAAGTGATGATGCGCCCAGGCAACATTTTTTTACAGATTGGCATACAACAGTATGTCAATTCAAAAGGGAACTAGTGACTGCACTGGGATTGTCTGCTTCTACCAGGGTCCATCTTCAGAAAACGTATCCTGAGAATAGGGGTGCAGGCATCTCCAAAGTGGCTGCAAAATGGGCTGGAAAAGATCAACAGCACTGACTTACAACAAAGGATTAAAAAAAAAGAAGAAATGAATATTTTTATATTGACAAAATGTGCATTTGTCTGACACAGTACTTTAGAAATCTAAATGTCATTTAGTTAGTTTATATCCACTTGAATGTTTTTTTTTTTTTTTGTTTTTTTTTTACCATTTTCAACAGCTAATTGCATCTCTTACTGAGTATGCAGCTTCTTAATCTTTTAATATTTGCCTATATTCACTTTTAAGCTGGTGCCATGACTGCTGCCCCATGTTCCTGTTTTTGGGTGGCTCCATTCTTTTGCAGCATCTTAGAGTCATGCAAGTACTAGAGTTGTGTCTTCTCTATACTATGTGCATTAATACCAACACACAGCCCCATTGCCTAGAATGGCAAGGCACTCCCCTGCTCTTCCCTCTTTCACCCCAAAGGATTGACCATTCGGATCCATTTGAAAAGGCTTGTATGCTTAGTAAAATGGTACCTGAGCTTTGCAAAGACAACGAAAAGATCCTGCAAGGTTTTGCCTGTAACGTGACCTTCGGGCGCTGGACCCTGCATAGTGGAATCTTGGACACCACAGAGCTAAGGAATTTCCTACAGGGTGCTGTACAGGTCCAAGGGAGTGGACCCTAAAATATGCAAGGGTACAAAGTCCTTGAAGGTCCTCAAGTGACAGGATCCTGCTGTGAAGGTTGAGCTCTTAGTTTCTAAGACTGCCGTGCGCCTGGACGGGTAAGTGAAACCCCTTATTTACTTATTGAGGGGTGTCCCAGTGATTGTAACAATCAGTCAAGCTCGCTAGAGGCTGCTGGACACCTGTGTGCGATGACCTCAGGGGGGAGTTTTGGGCTAGCTTTTGCTGTTTGCAAAAGAGTACCTTTTTTTTTTTTCTTGTTTGGGTGTTTTTTCCTTAACTGGATGGTCCGTGCACGAGGGTTGAAAAAACTTCTCAGTGACCGGCATCGCCCCGCTCCCCCCCCCCCCGTTTTACTCACCTGACCCCCTTCGATCCCCCAGTGGAGATGCACTTATACCTCTGGTTCTCGATTGGATAGATTGATAGCGCAGCCATTGGCTCCCGCTGCTGTCAATCAAATCCAGTGGCGCAGGGGTGGGGCTAAGTCCTACATTCAGCGTTAATGGATGCCAAATGCTGGACTCGGGAGCATGCCCGCAAGGGGAAGCGCTTCTCCTAGGGGGTTTTACGATGCTGGGAGGAGCTGATGGCGCCGCCGGGGGGAACCCAGAAAAGGAGGAACTGGGCCAATCTGGAAAAACAAACTGCACAGTGGAGGCAAGTATCAAACATCTCAAACAGCTGAGCTCGATCCAGCGATGTGCCGATCTGCAACAGCTCTTCTCTTCTATCTCTTCTTACAGGAGACTCGGCAACAGTTGGCTCCAGCTGCTGTCAGTCTAAGCCTGTGATGCAGGGTGCAGGACAGAGCTGCACTGTGTGTCTATAGATGCACACTGCCCGGTTTAGAGTCGAGCCCACAAGGGTCCCTTTAGCAAGCAACTTGCTATGGGGCATGCAGTGTGCAGGCGATGGGCCAAAGCATAGAAGTTTTAGGGCCCCCTCTGTGCAAAGCCATTGCATAGAGCAGATGAGATAAAATGTTTGTTTAAAAAAAAAAAAATAAAAGCTTTTGCAGTCACTTTAAATAGACAGTGGTAAGAAATGTAATTCAGAGAGTCATCTGCTCGCTTTCTATAGTCCTAACTTCAGTGACGGGTATACAGCTCTTACCAGTAGAGTCCATTGAAGACTATAAGAACCCCCTTAGTTTTTTCAGTATCTTCTAAAAACTGAAATATATGGACTAAACTTTTAGGAGGCAGTTACCTGACAGATCTGAGTTTTAATAGAAAACACAGATGGGCTTTACACATTTTACTTGAGGAAAAAAACCTTTCAGTTGTGACGAGAGATAAAAATAAATCAATTTTCCTCTCCAGTATCACAGCGCAGCATCCAGACTTGAAGATGGGAATCGGAGTTCCTCACCTTCAATAAGGAAATTGGGGGACTGCTGCGTCTGTCTGTTTTCTTGCCCAGACTGAGCTGTTCTTGAAAATAAATGAAATGGGTTCAGAGGCTTACGGAGCTCAGGCTGTACTGACTGCTATCTTCTATCCAGTCATTTCACAGAGGAAAGCCTGGTCTGTCAGCACTATCCAAATACAGATTGCCCTTTCATGTTACTAATCTGTACCATACATATTTTATAGACTACCCAAAGACACAAGGTTCAAACTGGATTAGCACTTGACATGTAATGCAGGTTGGGTTATTTGTGTGTACGCTTCTTTTTATATATTATCTTTACACATTTCTTTTTTAACATGACTTGCATTAAAAGTATTGTATTGGCTTTATTAGGTATCTTCACCTGTATCCTTAAATACTGAGATAGGCTTGTCTAATGCGCTGATGAGTAATGCTATACGACATGGTATGCCTACTATAATCAAATGATCAGTGCTAGTGTTTTAATAAGAAGCTCCTTTTTAGCAACCCTGGAGACATTACAGCCCTTTTGATTTGTATAGCAGCAAACATTTGATGCATGGGAGTATCTCACTAAAAATGAAATTTTTATTGCAGGGGATGCCTGAAATCTGACTTGTATCTTAGTGCAGACTTCTGGGGAAATCAATGAGAGACAATCACACATTTCTGAGAGGGTGTTCTGTACATGTGTATGTGTGTACATACTTTTTGGCATGCTACGCACCCTGCGGGTGTTCCTGCCTGCTGCGGCTCCGCTTCGGAGATCTGACGCTCCTTTTGTGTCAGTGTCTGGTCCACAAAAGGGGCCTGGCGGTCTTGTCGACCACCATTTCTCGGTGGATCAGGCAGACCGTCATACAGGCCTATGCTCTTAGGGGCGGGCGCTCCCTCTCCGGTCACAGCATTTTTGACCAGGGCAATTGATGCTTCCTGGGTTTTTTGTGTGCGAGGCGGCGACTTGGTTGTCCGTTCTAATTTTTTTCCAAAATTTACATGGTTGTTGTGAGTGCATCTTCTGATGCTTCTTTCGGCCGCTAGGTTTTTGCAGGCGGCTGTTTAAAATTGCACCACCTCCGTTGAGGAGCTCTGCTTGTTTTGGGGTGAAGTTAAAATTGGTTTTACTGATACTGTTCCCACCCCTCGTTTTTGACACTGCTTGGGGACGTCCCATTTGTCAAGCTTTAAGGAGCTGTGTCCGTCCATGGACGATAAGAGAAAATAGGATTTTTTGTACTCACCGTAAAATCCTTTTCTCTGACGTCCATGGACGGACACAGCATCCACCCCTCCTTTTTAGGTTTGTACTGCTTGTTACAAACTGAGGCTGCATACTGCAGGGAGGAGGGTTATGTCTGGAGGGACCGGCCCCTGGGTGGGGCTGTTCAACTCTGTTAATGTTACATGTAATTAATTATCTAACATGTTTCTGCCTAGTCCTCTCCTGTAAACAAGGAACATAACCCAGTTGTCAAGATTTAAGGCGCTCTGTCCGTCCATGGACGATAAGAGAAAAGGATTTTACGAGTACAAAAAATCCTATATTTTCTTTTCTTCTATTTGCAACTTCCTATTCCTGTTAATGTCCTATGAGTTGTAGAGTTAATACATTATTTCAAGATTCCTCAGTTAAAGCGGGAGTTCACCCATTTGTATTTTTTTTTCTCTTTTCCCCATAGCTGGATGCTCGTTTTGTCTAGGGGAATCGGCTATTTGTTTTATAATATGATCCGTACTTACCCGTTTTCGAGATGCATCTTCTTCCGTCGCTTCCGGGTATGGGTCTTCGGGAGCGGGCGTTCCTTCTTGATTGACAGTCTTCCAAGAGGCTTCCGACGGTCGCATCCATCACGTCACTCGTAGCCGAAAGAAGCCGAACGTCGGTGCGGCTCTATACTGCGCCTGCGCACCGACGTTCGGCTTCTTTCGGAAAATTGTGACGCGATGGATGCGACCGTCGGAAGCCTCTCGGAAGACTGTCAATCAAGAAGGAACGCCCAGTCACGCAGCCCATACCCGGAAGCGACGGAGAAGATGCATCTCGTAAACGGGTAAGTACGGATCATATTTTAAAACAAATGGCCGATTCCCCTAGACAAAACGAGCATCCAGCTATAGGGGAAAATGTGTTCTCCATGGGTGAACCTCCGCTTTAAAACGGTTCAAAGGCTGTTTTGCATTATGATGCATTTGTTTTGGCACATTTGTGTTTTGTGGATAATCTGGTATGAAGTGGCATTTCCCTTTTTAAATAAGCATTGCCTCTGCATATCTAGCACAGCCTCTGGGGGCCCTGTTTCACTGTCCTCTATGGCAATCTTATCATTTTCTTATTGACATTTCAATCTCACATTAGTATGAAAGTGTTTGAAAGACTGACATTTATGTGCAAAACAAATTGAAAATGGGTGTTTCTCCTTTAATAGAATCACGTTTTTCATGGAGGGAGAAGCATTTATTTTATGAGAACAAGATGATTTATAGAAATCTATTAAGAAATGTTATTTTATCAATAATTTATTAATAAAACATTCCCTTGGCTGCCCGCTCCTATGCTGAGAAATATTTTCTGGTGCATTGGCTCTTATTAGAGATAGAGCCGAGCTAAGCAATTTTGTCACTTGACTGATGCAAGGAGCAGTTGCTTATCAGTAAATGAGGTCTCCTGTCCTGCGTGCCCTCTTGTACAGAAGAAAACAGAAGCAGAAATAAAATCAATGATCTTATTTCCCTCTGCCCTTGTTCTCAAGCACAAATTCTCATAATGGAACCTTGCTACATATGGTGTTTTCCAGCACTGCTCATCATATGGTCACATGTTTGTCAGGAAACTGACGTCTAAGAACGGAGACACTGGTAGTTTAATTATAAAGGAACTTGCAGGAACAATTTTTAGATCTTCAGCTGCAAATGGGAAATGTCATTAAAATGTACAGCTTTTTTTTTTTTTTCTTTTTTTTTAATTCCTTTATTTTTGTTATAAAAACATACAGTGTAAAATAATACAAGAGTAAGTATCCAGTGTACACAATAAAGGGAAAATAAAGACCATAACCATGACAAAGACAATGCAAAATTCCAGCAGTGTTTTTTGAGACATGAGGGTTGATGGGTATCCAAAAACAAAAGGGACAAAAACTAAGGTATACATTAAAGATAAAAGAACCTCAATAAGAATTCATATGTACAGCTTCTATTATAGACAAAGTAGCCAGTTTTATTTAGAAAAGGTAGCGTAAAGCCTAGACTACAACCGATAGGTTGAACCAAAAAAAAAAACGACATTAGTACGATCTCCCCTGCTGAGCTGTTGTGTTCTAAACGGATAACGCCCCCCAGCTAGAACACTCCAGTCGGTACTTTCAGCCAATGGCTGAGAACACTGATCAGGAGCCAGTCGGCTGCTGGTTTTTCAGCATGCTTGTCCGACAGAAGCAGACCAAACCGCTGGCTTCTGCTGGACCAGCTGACATACACGTGGGCCGAATGTTGGAGCTTTTTTATTGAACCAGCTGATGTCTCCCTACGTTTGGCCCGTGTGTACTAGGCATAAGGTCGGGATTGCATCGCAGTATCCAGGTGGAGTTTACTTACCTTGTCCCCTGGATTCTGCGATGTGTCCCCGATGTGTGATCGAGCGGTCTCCTCGCTCGATTCACACAGTGCCTGTGTGCCGCCGCGCTCCGTTCCCTGCGACGTTACGACACACAGGGGCGGAGATCGGCACCAAATAAAAAAAAAATAAAAACACAATACACATACAGTAATCTTACAGATTACAGTACTTTATAAAATGCACACCTCCTTTGTCCCTAGTGGTCTGTCCAGTGCCCTGCATGCACTTTTTTATAATAGACTGTTCTTTCTGCCTGGAAACTGTAGATTGTCCATAGAAACCAAAAAGTGTCCCTGTATGTCAAAAATGGTTTTAGAGCAGCTAGAAAACAGCGATAATAAATTAGAATCGCTTGCAGAATTGAGCGATAGCGATTTGTGGGGAAATTCGTCATCAAACACTGAAAGCAATAATTTTTATTATATTATAATTATAGTTATTTATGATTTTGTGTTTCAAACTTTATCATGTCTACTAGACTCTTGTTTGGACAGATTTAAGTGAGGTATTCCTAAGAATTACAGGCCTGCAATATAAAACGCCAAATTTCCATGCAAAACAATTTTACTGCTTTCAGCACCAAAATTCTGAAAGAATCATACCACCAGGGAGGTTAAAGGAACACTAAAGGTTCATTTTTTATTAGCTCAATTGATTTCTGTAAGCTAGAGCATTTAAATATCACTTACCTCGTTTTTCCTTTTGACCTCCAAAATACAGTAATCCAGGTTTGAAAATGCCATTTCCTGTCTCTCCTCTTGTTGCTTTCCACCAGCATCTGAGCTGTTTTGCATGGTGGAAAGCAGAATGTGCTCGCCCCCTCCCTATGACTACAGCCCTGCGTGAAGATGCGCTTATCCCTCACAGGCATGGAGGCTAAGCCTAATGGGAACTGTAGTTCCCATTAGGCCATGATGTAGCAAGAATGAATGCGCAACGCAAACCAGGAAGTCAGTGAGAATAATGATTCAGGAGTGACGGAGGTGAATAAAACAGCTCGATTTCAACAGGTATCAAACTAGTTATAATGCAAAACATTACTTTTTACTTCATCAGCTACTGTCAGACTTTAATTTAAGAGGAAAATATTTTTGTCTTTACAACACCTTTAAGGTGGTCAAAGATGGCATGTAACAATTTTTTAATTGGTCCACAAATATTTGTTTAAAACCACCACAGCTCTGGACACAACCTTAGGGCATCATGTAAGGCTTGCATCGCACCTATGCGCTTTTTAATGCTTTTTGCAGAAATGCACTACAGTCTATTTAACATGCTTTGCTATTGGACACGTTTTACATCTATATGCTTTTTTCAGCCTCTGTGTTTTTGAAAAGGGGCAGGGACTTTTTTAAAAGTAAACTGTTTTTTTTGGTTCAATAGACTTCAATATTGAAGCTGCAGTAAAGCATGTAGAGCAGTTTTGCCGGGATTTTGTATTTTTGTATTGCAAAACTCATCAAAAAAGCACTCAAACGGATCAAAAGCAAGCTGCAGCAGTGTGAATCAAGCCTTAGAGGGCAGACAGAGATTGTTGTTCAACACATTTTTATTTAAATATAAAGTAGATTTTAAAAAAGCACACTTAAATGTAATTGTTCTGTTCCTAGCACGTAACAAGCCGCATAATCGGCCAAAAAGATGTTTTTGACACTTCCTGGTTCCAAATGTGGGTTCCCAGCCCCTAGAATTGGGGACTACCTATATGAATTTTTAGGTGAATTATGGACTGTTTTATTTATTTATATTGATTGATCCTTGCACAATATAATTGTGTGCTAAGTATATTGGTATTATAACACATCTTTTTGTAAATGCTGTTTGATTAGTTGGAAGATTTTTTTTTTTTTTACTCGCATTATCTTTTCTGATAATTTTACACATATTTAGGATTAGAGCAAGATTATTGGTTTATTCTATAGAGTACAAGTGGCCATGCTGACACATTGCACAGGCATGGTCCACCATTGTCACTAATCGGGAACCTGGCTCAGAGCATTGATCTGCGACTGACACTGGAGCAAGTGCATGTAGATTGAAAGTGGCTGAAAGAGGCTACAGGAGATTCGCAACACAGAGGTGGAAAAAAGTTGAAACCTGCATGCTCTGAAAAACTCTTTATGATGCATGGTGCTTTACAAAGATAAATGTGTTCCATTTATGGTTTATATCTACTTAAATTGCTTGTGTTTTACTGTAAACCTTTGCGGTCATCCCTTCGTAATAGCGTCTTATTTTTGTCATCTTAGGGTAGATGGCCTCAGGGGTTTTCATACAGGTAGTGACAGGCCACTCAACAGGTCAGGTTTCGAATTGGCCATAACCAGCTTTATTGTGCTTCCATCAGAAAAACATAAATAGCATGTCCAGCAATTACGAAATTATTAAAACGTAGATATAAATCATAGCTAGCATAGCTCTAATTGGACATAAAACCCAAAATCGATGTCCAAGCACATTGGGCATCATGCAGCACTGTACACAGTTTCTCAAACAAGTTGTTCTTGTGCAAATAGAATCTGTTGCAAAGTTTATTATAATTAGGTTTCTTGTTGCAGGCTTACAATGCTGAGGCACTTTTCATCTACCAATAGAATTGTCAGCTTGCTGTGTGCACTCATTTGGTTGCCCGTTATGCTGCCTATCAGGTCTATCAAAAAGACGGCTTAAGGAGACAAAAAGCAGCACCCTCTAAGCGTAGTATTCACGTTTTTAATGATAAAAACAAGCAATTCATATCAAGGTGTCACTCACAAGGTAATGGATAACAAAGGCTTATCTGTAATAATAGTCTTCCGTTAGGACATCCGGGGTGAGGCTGCTCCACTGGTCCTGGGATGGTGGGATGGATGCTCTGGTGGATACCACACTACTGTTGCCCGCAAGAGCGGGACAGTGAGGGTCTGATGCTGATGAAGGGCAAGGCGTCTGGGTGTTTCACAACACCATCCAACACCATGGTCCAAAATACATTCATCCAGAATCCAGACACTCATAGGCTATAGGAAGCATCTAGAGGCTGTTATTTCTGCTAAAGGAGGATCTACTAAATATTAAAGCGGGAGTTCACCCATTTAAAAAAAAAAAAAAAAATCTCCCCTTAGCTTCCTGCTCGTTCGGTCTAGGGGAATCGGCTATTTATATTAAAATATGAGCAGTACTTACCCGTTTTCGAGCTGCATCTTCTTCCGTCGCTTCCGGGTATGGGTCTTCGGGAGCGGGCGTTCCTTCTTGATTGACATTCTTCCGAGAGGCTTCCGACGGTCGCATCCATCGCGTCACTCGTAGCCGAAAGAAGCCGAACGTCGGTGCGGCTCTATACTGCGCCTGCGCACCGACGTTCGGCTTCTTTCGGAAAATCGTGACGCGATGGATGCGACCGTCGGAAGCCTCTCGGAAGCCTGTCAATCAAGAAGGAACGCCCATTCCCGAAGCCCATACCCGGAAGCGACGGAGAGGATGCGTCTCGTAAACGGGTAAGTACTGCACATATTTTAAAATAAATAGCCGATTCCCCTAGTAATAACGAGCAGGAAGCTAAGGGGGAAAAGTGCCCTCTAAGGGTGAACCCCCGCTTTAATGTGATTTTTCTGTTGGGGTGCCCAAATTTATGCACCTGTCTAATTTCATTTTGATGCAAATTACGCATTTTCTGTTAATCCAATAAACCTCATTTCACTACTGAGATATTACTGCGTCCTTCAGTTATTTGATAGATCAAAATGAAATTGCTGATCCAAACACACAAATATTTATAAATGACAAGAATGGAAATTGTCAGGGGTTCCTAAACTTTTGCATACAACTGTATATATTTATAATGAAGTAATTTACATTGATGCAAGCACACATGTTCTAGCTGCTGTGTCAGAAAAACAGACTTTTCTCTAAAACCGAAGGTAGAAGCAACAGCTTGTGGGTATTTTAGTGAAATTGAACATGGGGAAATGTTCACATATTGCAGGCATGTAATAATTGTTTTTTTTTTTTTTGTCCACAAAGGCATTTTAAAACCGTACTCTGTTTCCACTACAAAAAAAATTATTAGGCTCAAAGACACGCTCAGATCACACCAGCGAATATGGTCCTGAACCCCATACCCAGACCTCGCTAAGGAAATGGTGCCAGCCCTGAACATGTCATTTTATTGGCACGGGAATAAGGCGAATGTCCCTTGGCGAGCCTGGCAGGCACAAACGCCTATTGTGCGTGGGTTTAATGTTTAATCTCAGTGAGGAAGTAACTTGGTCACTGGAATTTTTATTGATGAATTGGTATCTGTCATTCTTTGCTGCCAGGGATGGTGTGAATGGGGAGGGGGATGCTTTAAGCATTTTCTCTTAGAACATGGATCTCTGGCTTTATATTTAAAGTTAGAACTTCAGCGATTTGTGGGTTTCAGGCAAATTCCATGCAGAGCGAGGCTGCGTACGGCAAACACTTTTTATCTGGCAGTAAAAAGGAGAGATGCAATAAAATGCATTTTGAGTTGATAACCAATAAAACATTGTTTCTTTGAATTGGTTTTTACACAGGGAATGTCTAAAAGTTGTGTAGAAGCTTTGTATTTAAAAAAATATCTCCATCCAAAAGGGGGTAGGGTGGCAGAGAAAGACAGCTCTTGTAATGAAGCCATACATATATTTTGAAGCCTCTTCTTTTTTTTTTTCTTTTACTTGTTGGTTTTCAATATAAAGATTTGATGGGTATTTTGCCAAAGGTACATCTTGTATACAGTGAGCGTTGTATAACCAGTAGCCAAACATGGCCAACTTATAACGCATTAGTAACTAAACCCATGGTTTTCCTAACGCAGGAATGGCTTGATAGAATAGAATGGCTTATCAAGGTTACTATATGTGGACCACGAAGGGCCCAAAACCAGTACGGTTATAGTGCAACAAACTGTAAAATACATCCAGTCCTGTTGGGAACGGACACATACTCGTTTTTTATTCAACTACCAACAGATAATACCTATTTTTATACATTCTCTGAGTTTTTTTTATTTTTATTTTTTGGAATTTTACTGTTTGGTACTTCACTTTGTCGTTTACTCATGGTCCTTCGAGACTATTGGCATATTAACCTTGCCTAGCATGATTTTCTTTTAATTTTCTTGTGAATGAATGTCAATCTTTTGCTGACCACACTCGATCACCCTTGGATTCCCAAGGGCTTCTTCGAACTCTGTGCCTTGAACTGATCTTTTCGTTTTTAGCAGTTTATTTATTTTTTATATTTTTATGAAAGAAAAAAAAATCACCTATGTTTTCTTCGGGGCTGTGTCCACAACCGTTTTGTATCGTACTGTTGATCTATGTTTCTTCAATAAAACTTTGTACAAAAAAAAATGCATCCAGTCAACATTCCCACACACACACTAAACTATGCAACCATCATTCAGACCTCACCACCCTCTACCTGCGAGTCAAAATAAAGGGTCATGGAGCTATCAACGGGCTCCTCAGCGACCTACAGACACAATGACTTAAACAGAGGTCAGTTATCCACTATTGTTGGGAGAGCGGAGTGTCACTCCAGAAGGAATCCGCCTGAATCCTCCTCCTTAAAGGGGTTGTAAACCCTCAGTTTTTTACCTTAATGCATTTTATGCATTAAGGTGAAAAACCTTCTGTAGTGCAACAGCCCCCCAGAGCCCCCCTTTTACTTGCCTGAACTCGATCGTTCCAGTAACTGGGACGAGCACAGCAGTTCCAGCTGCTGTTTTGGGTCCTCACTGGATAGATTGATAGCAGCAGGAGCCATCCAGTGACATGGGAGCTGGTGACATGGGTCCTGCGGTTTGTGTCAAGGGACACAGCAGCAGGACTCGGAAGCACACCCGCACTAGTGCCCCCATGGAATGCAGCTCTACGTGGGGGCACTCTGTAAGAGGAGGAGTCAGGAGCGATGCTGAGGGACCCCAGAAGAGGAGGATCAGGGCCGCTCTGTGCAAAACCCTTTTAATTGTTAATTGTGACCAGGCTATAGTTAACGGATAAGTTCACCTTAGAAAAAAAAATGCACATCTTTGTGCACGTTAAAAAAATTTGCATTTATTTTTTATTTTTGAGCCTGTAAAGCGTTGATCATGGGTGCCATGCAGGACTCTTCAGTGTAAGCTGCCTGCTTGTACCTCATACAGGTAGGCAGATGCAGGTTGACAGGAAGAGACAATGAACTACTAGAGTGCTCAACAGCGCCATGGTAGTTCACCGAGAACTACAAGCTGACAGCTGCAAAGGCTGTCGGTACTTGTAGTTTTCCATTCACAGAATGATGTGGCTGGGGGAACGGAGCCGCCTTCTTTTTTATTAAGGACAGCAAGCAGGGGAAATAAAAAAGAAAAGATTCTGTTCTCTACTCCATACTAAAAATGTTTGGAGGATTGTTTGGTTGCCACTGCATCACTTTGTTTCTCAGTTTTATAAATCGGTGGCATAATTTTCTGTATGACTTTATTTTTTACCCCCTCCTTTTCCCAGCTTTATTTTCTTGTTGCTGTGCACAGAAGGGCAATGCACAATAGTTAAAGTTTTCATTAAGTCTTTTCTCTCTTCCCTTTCAGCTCTACCGAAAAGTCATTTCCCTGGAGAACAGCAGGTATGGAAAAGCTAATCCTATAATATTTGAGTTGTTTCATCTTTTTCTCCTTTTTTTATGACCTAGCTTAAAAGGAAAACTATTGCTTCAATGTAAGTAGTAATAAACAAGATATGTGAAATGTCATATATGTAGATGGACTGTGCACTTTCTGTCCTTACTGTACTCAGATTTATTATAGTACGGTTGCTTAAACCGAATTTAACATATAACTGCAATGTCTATAATCAGTCTGCTCTGTTATCCAAGTCTCTCTTTTACAGTAATGGTGCCCATTGAAACATGACAAACTGTGTATATATTTTTCTTTAATATATAGCTGGATGTGGATAGGCAGATGTCTTCCTGTTGCTTCACACATCAGTCCCCTAACAGTAAGAAGCCTGTGCTGATAAAATAAAGCTGCCCATACATGGATTTAACTTTGGCTGGTTCAGCAGGGACCATCTGAATTTCAATGTGTGTATGGGCAGGGAGGTTGTACAGAAGTAAATCTAACGATTAACTTCTTTACAACCGCCCTGTCAGATTTTCCCCGCTTAGTCAGCACCACCTGCTATAGCCAGCAGGACTGATCAGTGTATTCTGATGCCGGGGAAGTCTCCCTGAGCGTAGTCTTTGACTACGAGAGGAATCGCCAGTTGGTTCAAATCCCAACCATGACCCTCCCTGCCTAGGGTTTGCATGCTCTCCCTGTGTGGGTTTCCTCCGGGGACTCTGGTTTCCCCCCACATTTCAAAGACATGCCGGTAGGTTAATTGGTTCCTGTCTAAATTTGTCCTACTATGTGTATGAATGTGAGTTAGGGACATGTTTCATAAATCAATAGCGCTATACACGTACCTGACATAAATAAAATAATAAACGTATTTAGAAAAATGAACTTCTCTTTTAATATTCAGGCAGCAAGTGAACTAAAGTATCTTCTGTCTGCACAATGTATGCCAACATTGTTCCTTATGCGCGAGAAAGGGTCTATAATGGAAACTGTTTGATTTGTCTGGAATAGGTGAATTTTATTTTCAGTACATAGTAGTAATAAAAATTCCACCAAAAAATAAAATATAAAATCCTGCAAGACAAAAGCATAATGAGCCAGTATGCAGTATGAAATACTTGTCTTGGAACGATGCCCTGGATTGGTGCCGGCACATTGCTCACACAGCGAGCATGTTTCCCGGAGCTACTTCCACGTTTGTGGGCTCCGGCGCTGATTGGCCCGTAGCCACGATTACACCACTCTCGCGAATGCGTGCGCTTCCCGCCGGTCACAGGGTGGGCCCTAAAGAAATTACACAAGCGGGCCATTCCTTTAGTGCGCCAATGCAGCCGCCGGCTGCAGTGTGTATAGTAAATATCTCCTAAATGGTGCAAGTTTAGGAGATATTTACAGTACTTACAGGTAAGCCTTATTTTAGGTTTACCTGTAGGTACAATTAAGGAGGAAGACTTTACTTCTTTTTAAAGTGGTTCTAATGGCAGAATTTTTTTTTATCTTAATATATTCTATGCGTTAAGATAAAAAACCTTCTGTGTGCAGCAGCCCCCCTAATACTTCCCGGAGTCCCCTCTCAACCCAGCGACATTGCACAGGAGACTTGACTGTCTTGGACTCTCCATCCTGAATGGCTGAGACACACAGTAGGTGCCATTGGCCCTCGCTGCGATCAATCAAAGCCAATGAGGAAAGATGGGCACATTGCAGCGTCTCCGCTTCAGTGCCCCCATAGCGAGCTGCTTGCTCGGCCGGAGGGAGGGACCAGGAGTGTCAGTAAGACACCCAAGAAGAGGAGGATCAGAGCTGCTCTGTGCAAAACCACTGCACAGAGCAGGTAAGTATAACATGTTTGTTATTTTTTAACAAAACAGAAAAAAAGACTTTAGTATCACTTTAAGTGGACCATACACTAGTAGATTTTCAAATGAGCAATTGTGCAAAAATTCTGAGTACATTCAATGACTCCTTCAAATTTTCTTGTCGCTGCAGACAAAAACAAACTATTAGAAAATTAAACGAATGTTCCTAAAACCAAATTCTACTACTGTATGGTCCGCTTAGGCAAGCTTTAGATTTTAAAACGTTTATACGATCCCTTTAATAGGCTTATCTTTCAGAATCTTTTGTTTAAAAACACTTGTAAGACTGCATTTTAACTCATGAGGTTGAGTAGTCTAGTCACGTCTGTCGCCAACAGATTCTGTGGTGGTTTGATTGATCCTCAAGCTACATCTGTGTTTGGTGACAAGGGTGTCTGCCACTAAGTCAATATTTTCACCTTTTTCTTTGCAGTCCAAACATTTTTTGCATCGAAGGATTTTTTACGAAGAAAAATGCTTTAAATTAATCATATATACATCACAATAAAAAATATAAAAAAATTCTGACTATTTCCACCGTTGTATAGAGCTTTACATGTATTTTCTGTGACTTGAAGTAGAACTTATAGGTAGATTCAGTAAGAGTTAGGCCGGCTTATCAGTAGATAAGCCGACCTAACTCAGAATCTACGCCGACTTATGTTTAAGTCTATGCTCAAACAGAGATACGCTTAAACATATCTAAGATCGCAATATTTCGGATGGCCGCTAGGTGGCGCTTCCATTGCGGTCGGCGTACAATATGTAAATGAGTAGATACGCCGATTCACGAACGTACGCCCGGCCGATGCAGTACTTTTACGCTGTTTACGTTAGAGATAGGCCGCCTAAAGTTAGAGCTTAGCCCTACATGGAATAGTAATGTTAAGTATGGCCGCCGTTCCCGCGTCGAAATTCGAAATTTTTACGTTGTTTGCGTAAGTCGTCCGTGAATCGGGATTTACGTAGTTTATGTCCACGTCAAAATCAATAGGCCCGTGCGGCGTACTTAGCCGCAATGCACACTGGGAAATGTAGGCGCCCGGCGCATGCGCAGTAAAAGAAAAACGTAAGGTCAAGCCTTATTAACATAAAACACGCCCCCCTTACACACATTTGAATTTGGCGCCCTTATGCCCGCCCGCTTTAGGCTACGCCGCCGTAACATAGCAGGCAAGTACATTGTGAATCATGTACTTGCCTAGCTAACTTACGGCGGCGTAGCCTAAACACGCTAAGCTACGCCGCCGCAAGTTTAGGCATCTGTACGTGAATCTACCTATTTGTAAACTTTTACAAAATAATTATGATAAAATTACCCTGGTAAAGTAGCCAGTAACATGTGTCTCACACGGCCGGGTAGCTGCACCTGCTGGATTCCATCTGTCCCTAACCGCAGTTATTTGCTTTGTGTGCAGCCACATGGGAACAAAAGCGGCTGCCATTAGTTTAAAGACAAATTCACACTGACTTGCGCTAAAATGCATGTACGTTTCCATCCATTTTGGTCACGTTTTAACGCGTTCTAGGGTTTGTTGACATACATTTTGACGTCTATTGATATACATTTTGTATTTTAACGTTATGGTGTGCATAGGACACATTGGAAATTGTTTTGCAGATGTCCTTCTGTTCTGCGTTTTACAGCTGCGCTAAAATGCACTGGTGTGAATTGGCCCTAAATGGGCTTAGGGTGCTGACTGGAATGTTGTGGCGGGCAGGCTGTTTCCTTGTCAAAACACAACAGTTCAGTGGGGGAGATCGCTGTACTAACGTCGGATCGTTAGTACATCGGCTCCAACCTGAAGTGTTTTAGGATAGGGATATTTTAAACTAAAAGATCTGGGGGAAGGACAAGACGCGAAGAGGCTGAGACGACCGATCCTCGCCCCTCCACAGCTCAGCGCTCCAGTGAGTGTGGGGGGGGGGGGGCATAGCAGAGAGCTGCTGAATGACAGTCTGTAGCTCTTTGCTTGGGGAGCTGTGAGAACTGAGCCATCGGCGGTGTTCGATCGCTCTGTTTTCAGGGCAGGGGTGGCTAGGGGACAGATGCAGCATCAGACTGATGCTGCATCCACCTAGGTAAGTATAAATCTAGAGAAAAAAAACATACTTCTTTTAAAAAAAAAAAAATGAATGGCAAAACATTTTTGTATAGTTCTAAAAAAAATTATACTTTTTTTTTCCCCCCCCCCCTTTTTTTTTTTTATAAGTGATCATTCTCTCTGTATTCATCTGCATATGAGCTGGGGGGAGGAGAAGCAGCAGCACATGGAGTTTCCCAGTGAAGGGCTGTGCAGCGGGGGCATGTCGGGGCAAGCCTGATCATTGGAGGAGTGTACACTGCGTTCCCAGCATAGCTAGAGAACGGACCATGGTGTGCACTCCTGCTTAGTGTGGCCAGTTTTTAATAGGAAAGCAAGGGGGACTTTGCAGGAATTCCACACAAATGAAGCAATACAAAGAGAGCAGGATACTCATATGAGTACATGGTACAGCAGGCATATATCAGGAATATGAAGTGTTAGTGTAACAAACGCTTTAAGGCTCCATGCACACTGAAGCCGATATACTGTAGTTTATTGGTGTTTTGGCTTTTTTTTTTTTTTTTTTAAGCCCATAAACTGCACTCTGTTGGCCTATGTACACATGGATGTTTTTTAGTGTTAATGAGCAGTGGAGTTTATGGGCTTTTTTCTGAACGCCAGAAATTTGCGTTCAAAGTGGCGTTTTGCGGCGGGAAAAAACGTGAATAAAAGCTCAAAAACGCTGTTCGTCAGCGTTTTTAGCAGGTTTTTTTATCCATTGAAAAAAAAAAGCTACACTGAAAAATGCTAATAAACGATAATGCAAAAACGCTAAAAAACATTGAAAGGCTCCCTGCAAAGCTACTGGCAGTTTTTATAGCTTTTTTTTTTTTTAGCTTCCAGTGTGCATGGAGCCTTAGTTTGCAACTTACACAGTAGCCAGACGTGCAGTTTGTATTCGCTTGCCAAACACTCAAGGTAAAAGCAAGTGTCTGGCAACATCATCCTTACCATACTGGGTCCAGTTTAGTTATTCTGGGCTGCTATTGCATGGGCATGTAATATTTCACAGGTTAATGAAAATTGTAGTAGTCCTTTTTACTTGTCAGCCTTTTTAGAGTTCAACTCCAAGCAGAGTTTGCAATCAGATTTTCAGTTGCTCAAATGTATTGGCATCTTGTTTATTTTCATGGCTTTTATGTTATGTAAGGCCTCTTGCATATGATACTCCCCTTTTGAGCATCTACTTTTTCAGACATTTCTATGTAAATGAGCATGTGCACGCATGAGGCATAAATTACGGACCAAAATTTTTTTTCCCTTTTAAAAAAAAATAAAAAATCCAAAGCATGCACATTGTTTTCACGCCTGTGTGCATATGCACATTACAATTAATGGGCTGAACTTTAGATCCCTAAAAAAAAGCTGTACTGTACTTTTTCAAGCTGCAGTGTGCAAGAGGCTGAATTGTGTTCCCAAAGGCACAGTCCATCCAGTGGGTTTAATTCACTTTTACTGTAGCAGTGGTCAACACTACATTTTGGTTTTACTTGCTGTGTCCGTGAGATTCTGGCCATAGTGATCTCTTATCCTGCTGCTTGGATCATCACCAGTGGCCCGGATTCTCAAACGAGTTACACCGGCGTATCTCCAGATACGCCGTCGTAACCCTGAGTCCGAGCCGTCGTATCTATGCGCCTGATTCTTAGAATCAGTTAGGCATAGATTTGTATTAGATCCGACCGGCGTAAGTATCTTAACTGCATATTTACGCTGGCCGCTAGGGGCGTGTACGCTGATTTACGCCTAGAAATATGTAAATCAGCTAGATACGCAAATTCACGAACGTACGCCCGGCCGACGCAGTACAGATACGCCGTTTACGTTGGGCTTTTCCCGGCGTAAAGTTACCCCTGCTATATGAGGCGTAGATGCAGCGTACCAATGTTAAGTATGGACGTCGTTCCCGCGTCGAATTTTGAAAATTTTACGTCCGCGAATAGGGCTGGGCGTCATTTACGTTCACGTCGAAAGCATTGGCTTCTTGCGGGTTAATTTGGAGCATGCGCACTGGGATACTTTCACGGACGGTGCATGCGCCGTTCGTAAAAAGCGTCATTTACGCGGGGTCACATAAAATTTACATAACACATGCCCACATCTACCACATTTGAATTAGGCGGGCTTACGCCGCCGCAACTTTCGTTTGAGAATACGGCACTAGCCTGTAAAAGTTGCGGAGGCGTAACGTAAATAGGATACGTTACGCCCGCACAAAGATACACCATTCTACGTGAATCCGGGCAAGTGTATTTTGTTGGGTATCTTTAGTGCTCTACTCCTTTATTGATCTCTCCTTTGCTCTACCTTGTATACAGTGCTGCATTTTTTTTTATCACTATTAAAAATATTTACTATTACTCTTGTCATAGATTTGAAGCTTGAATATATTTGTTTGACATTTTATCTTAGTGACAGCTGTCCTTAATATCCTTTCTTAGTTACACCACTCTCTCTTAGTATTAAAATGTATGTGTAATTTTTCCTCAAGAATCGGATCAGTTTTGCTTCTTTTTTTTTTTTAGTATAACAATATTACCATTAACTCAATGTTCTTTTATCTGCTAGAGCTGCAGGAAGAGCAGCACAAACCTCTCACTTTGCCCATTCACGCTGGATAATTATCAGCATCTGTCAGTTTGCAGGAGTCGCTTTTGAAATCAATTTTTTATTTTATTTTTCTACACCGTGAAGTGCTTTCTGATTTTATAGCGTGTCAACAAGGCTCAACAGTCTGGAGTGAAGGATTAGAGCCCTTTCCCTTTCCATCAGGTGCTTTCTACACATTGATCAGTTCTCTATTAACATCCATAAGGCATCCACCCAGCCTTTAAGATCTGCATAACACTCCAAGTCATTCAGTGTTAGAGATTACAATTAAATCCTCCTAATTGATTCTTAAAATTCAGGGCAACTGGTTCATTAAAGGAAAGTGATACCGTAGAGATAATTAGTTTGATTTCCATGTCGACACAACTTTATATTTAGCATTTTTGTAACAAAACTTCAAAGTCAACTTATTTCGGTTATTGTCATCTATGAATGAAAAATAATCTATGAATGACGTGAACCTTTCAGTCATTCGGCCATCCTCAACTTGGAGATGATTTTTAATTTATAGAAGCAGTAGTACAGCTTCTGTGAATGGTGGAGATGGACGGAAAGTGTGAAAATTGTGGGGCACTGTTGACAACTGTCTGTCACTGCTCCCTCCGCTCTGATATCTCCCCCCCCCCAACTTCATACTACTTCAGTGGGGGTAGTGGAGGGGTCGGAGGAGGAAAATTTCTACAAGGAGAACTCGGCATAATGGACATTCCTATGTCCGGACTTATTTTCAGTAGTTTTTAGTTCAAATAGCGCGTTTATAGATGGTGTGCTTTAATCCTTTTGATGATTTGTTTATTTTATCAATTTATATAGTAATATCAAATTGCAGTCTGCTTTTCAAGAGTGTATGTGTATATATAAGGCCTCATGCACACGTTTTTTACAGCTGCTTTTTTGGGCGTCAAAAAAAAGAAATAATAATTTACTTCCTCTAAACTCCCCAGCATGTTATCCTATGCTTTCATGCGCACACAGGCTTTTATGAGCATTTTTTGGCAGGAGAGTTTAGTGGCAGGAAAAAAAAAACCCTCTGCCAGCATGTTCTGGAGCAGCATTGTTTTGGCTGAAAAAGCGCTAACTGCGCCTAAACTCTACTAAATTCCAGCGTTTTTCTTTTCTTTCTTTTTTTTTAGTGGAGGGCACCAGTGTCCTTTAAAGTGGAGTTTCCTTCCTTTTTTTTATTTCATTATTGTGCTCGTTAGACCTAAAAAAAAAAAAAATGTTTTTACTCATCTGGAAATGCCTGTTGGCTATGCGGTCTCACAAAATCTACCTAGGATTCTGACATCTCCCTCTAATGCTCCTGGGAAATGTGTGTCATCATTTCCCAGGATGCAGTGCGCTACCCAATTATCACTCCCCATCCAAGACTTCAGGAAGTAAGTGCTTGTGGGCTTCACAATGCCCACAAGCAAAATGACAACGGTGTGGACAAAGTTTTATAAACTATCTTTTTTGAATCACTATGCGGAGTGGCGGCGGATTGTAAAATAGTAAGTGACTGGATTTATATTATAAAAACGCATGATGAAAGGACATACATTTAAAAAATGCTAATTGTGGTTGGAATCCCGCTTTAACAATAAATGAGTCGACGGCTGTCAATGGGGTTCGCTGCTGACGGCTGAATGTAAAAAAAAACATTGCTGGCAATACGAAAATGTAAAAAAAAATATGCGTTTTGTCCCCCAATCTATACAGGCCAAAATTAAAACAAATATGCAAAGTGCCTCCCAAATCTATACCACCCTTTTAGGTTTTAAGGGAAACCCCCCACACCGTAATTTATTATTTTTTTTAAATGGCATGGGATCTCCCCAAAATCAATACCAGACCCTTATCCGAGCATGCAGCCTGCTGGCCAGGAAGGGGAGGGGGAAGCGTGCCCCCCCCTCACATTCTTAACCATACCAGGTTGCCCACAACACCCAAAGCACCATGTTCATGGGGACAAAGGCCTCTTTCCCTGGCCGTGGTTGTGGGGGTCTGCGGGCTAGGCTATTGGAATCTGGAAGCCCCCACATCCTGCCCCCCATGTGAATACGTTTTTGTGTACATAGGGGTACATACCCCTACTCATTTACCAAAAGTGTAAAAATGAAAAAAAAAACATTTTTGACAAGTCCTTTATTAAAAGTCGCACATTTTAAAAAAATGTCCCCCGCTGGAGATCCATCGTCAATCACGATGCCCACCGCCGACCCGAGAAAATAAAAACTCCAGTCCTAGCAAAAAAGGCCAGCTCTGTCGTCTGACAGCTCTTAAATATCTAAGGCGAGGGCCACTTCTGGAACTTCTTTTGGGTGACACGCGTTCCGCTATTTTGTTTGCCAGATTTTACAACGATTTGTCGTGCGACAATTGCACCATGTTTGGGGTGCCATTGAGCAGTAATGGCATCACAAACGCTTCCCACAATTCTCGATCAAATCGCCCAGGTGTGAATGGAGCCTAACTGTTATATCAAACCAGGCTTGAGCTACGTAGGAGCTTACAGTGTAATGTTCCTACCAGTTTCAAAAATGCACAGATAGGAGGCGATCATACTATAGCTATGTTTTTAGACTTTGTCAGGATGCCACACACAAAGGAAGCCTGCAGTTGGTGTCTCTTGTGGGATCCTCATTCAATGCAAGGAAGGTATGCCAACCACTTAGCCCCTATGTTTTATATTACATTTCCATCCACCTGACACGATGTTCAGACTGCAGACAGCTCTAGCAATGTGCATTAATAATATATGTAATGTCAGAGCTATGAAAGATTGTTTGATGGTTCCTAACAACCAAAATCCGATAAAATGTCAAGTTTTCATTAGTCATGAACCTCTCAAGTGCTTTGCCTCAGTATAAAACATAAAATATGAAGCTCTCAGTGGTGCTTTCTGGTCCTATATTATAATACAGGTATTTTATAGTACAACTTACAACAGCTTCCATGCACACTGGAAGCTAAAAAAAAAAGCCATAAAAAACGCCAGTAGCTTTGCAGGGAGCCTTTCAAAGTTTTTTAGCGTTTTTGCAGTAGCGTTTTTCAGTGTAGCTTTTTTTTTTCCAATGGATAAAAAAACGCTGGTGAGCAGCGTTTTTGAACGTTCATCAGCGGTTTTCTGCGTTTTTTTAAGCTTTTTTCACCCTGAAAAAACAGCACTTTGAACGCAAATTTCTGGCGTTCAGAAAAAAGCCCATAATCTCCACTGCTCATTAACAATAAAAACTTCCATGTGTGCATGGACACATAGGCTAACAGAGTGCACTTTATGGGCTTTTAAAAAAAAAAAAGCCAAAACGCCAATAAACTACAGTTTATCAGCTTCAGTGTGCATGGAGCCTTAAAGTCGTATTAAACCCAAAACCCCAAATATATTATATCGCCGCTAACCAATCATTGGATGTGGTGGCTGCATCCGTTTTTTTCTTTTCCTTGGCTTTTTCCCTCTATTTTCATCTGTTGATCTGGCCAGTAACACATCTCCTGTATTAGAGAGACAAACCTCTGGATGAATGAGAACAGGAGGTACAGTAGTACACCATTTGTCTCATCCATGTAAACTGATACATTCTGCCGGAGAGTTTGAACTTGTGAAAAACAGACTTGCGGGCTGGATCACCAGATGAAAATAATGGAAAGAAAGCCTGTCCTGATTTCTGTGATGCTCTCTGCTGAAAACGAGCCACAGGAGTGCAAAACGAATTGGACCCCTGTGATCCCTAGGAGAAGCTTGGTGTGAAAGGGGTCTCAGGGACGTAATAAAAAACGGCTGTAAAAGCAGCTTTTTTTTTTTTTTAGCTCAAGTGTGCCCTGAGGCCTTAACAATGAGACCCTTTTCACACTGCAGCACCGGTCGTGCTTGCAATGTTTTAGCTGCACCTTTTTTGGGCACTAGCGGGGCGGATTTTTTAAGGTTACGTGACAATGTAACCTAAAAAAAAGGAGAACATTCCAGTTTTAGGGCGCTTTGGAAGCTGCCCATTCATTTCAATAGGCAGCGCTCCCAAACTGCCCCAAAGATGCTGCTTGCAGGACTTTTGCATATGTCTTTCAGGTGCGCCGCTTCATTGTGCGCATCGCCCCAGTATGAAAGCACCTATTGCAAAGAATGAGAGACAGTTTTCAGGCTCTTTTTAGAGGCTATTTCTAGCGCTAAAATTCTGGAAAACTGCCCCAGTGTGAAAGGGATTTGAGTTTTTTTATTTTCTTTTTAATTTAACACCTACGGAGTAGTATGCTTGGGTTTTTTTTTTTTCGAAGTTGGAGCTTATTATAGCTAACACTGCAGTATAAGTAAATTTTAACTCTGCTGGAAAATATGGTTTTGCCATTTTGGTTTTAAATATTCAGTTTTTCTAATGAAAATCTGAATCTTGTATTTATTTATCCATTACTGGCAATTTTTTTTTTTTTTTTTATGTAATTAAAGTATAAAATAATCTGGCCCTTCTTAGAAAATAAATTTGTTCTTAGATTCCACCTTCATTAGAAGTCACAAGTTGCTGTTTTATTTTCTGTTTCAGATGCGTCTTCCGGAGTTCCCCCCAAGCAGAGACTGACTGACTCCGCTCACCCCAACCACTTCCTCATCCGAGCGGACCCAGAACCCGTCACCATGTACTCCCCAGAGCAGACGTCCCTTCATGAAAGTGAGGGTCTGTTCCATGCTTTCATTTTTACTATATTACAATCATTCACATACAGCATTTCACCTGCTTTAGGAAGCACTGCTCAGCTAATTGAGATAATATTCCTGTTTAGGATCCTTAGGCAATTCAAGAAGCTCAACACAAATGAACTCGTACTCTGATAGTGGTTATCAGGAAGCTGGGACTTTTCACAACCACAGCACAGGGAAACCTGAACTACGACAGCAACATTCCTTCCAGGGAACCACCGGAAACCACATAGTCAGGTCCTCCAGAGCTGAAGGCCAGGCCTTTGTCCAGGTACGTTCTCTGTTTAAACTTATGTGTAAAATTATATATGTATGTAGGTGTTCAGATATATACTGTATGGGTTTATATGAGAGAGAGCACACCTTTGTTGCTTATGCTGAAGACAGGAACAAAGAGGTAAGATTGAGGAAAGGTCCATTTAAGTGTTTTCTTACCCACAATTCTTTAAAATGGCATAATCTTCCCAACCGGATTACTGTACAAAATATTGCATTTTCAGCTTCCAACCCAACAGACCCACAAATGCAAATCTGCACCCACAGTGGCTCTGTGCCATCTCCATCCAGGAAATTGTAGCAAAACCTAGGGTGGTGTGATGACTAGTAATTTAGGCCCTTGATAGAGACCAAACTCATTTGCCTATCTTACTAATGCCAAATTTATTGAACCTTTATGTGATGAGATGCCACAATCTGGGTAAAACATAAACCCCGTCCACAATGATCTCTTTCCACCAGAGGCTATTTGTCACATATGTATGAACAGGTTTGTATTAATGTGTATACAACTTTTCAATCGATCCTTGATTGCTGCTTTAATAACATTTTTAAATATATGCATGTGGGTAAAAGGTGTTTTTAGCTACGTGTATGTAGATGCATGTAAGTGTACGTGTGTGTGTATACATTTTATATGGATAGAAATGCATGTCTGTAATATACATGTAGCGCCCCCTTACTTTCAGTATGGGTACTACGCTAAAGTTAGTGGGGAATGGGAGAGTTATTTTGCTCCCATTCACAATTTGCTAAATTCTGGGCTGCTGTCATTCCTGAACTGTCCTGTAGGTCAGTCTACGCTCCAGGGGTGCTGATTTCACCCCTGGGCGACAGGTGGCGCTAGAGGGGTTCTGGCAGAGCCACTTTTTCCCAGCAGCCAATTAGAGGAGTTTTCCCTCGCGGGGCATGCTGGGGGAGAGTATATCTGTGGCAGACGCCATTTTCCTTGGTTCTTCACGGGTTCCAGGTGTGGCACCCACCTTTAGGGTGTGCGCATCCAACGGACCCTGGCGATGGCCTACCAGGCCAGGGTCGCATGCTATGTGGAGCTCCATGATGTTGAAAGGGGCCCCAGCTCTATTGAGGAGGTCCCAGGCTGTATGCCGTTCGATGGGGGGTCGGCTTGAGGAGAACCCGGAGGTAGGTTGTTCAACAGGGCTTGAACGAACCATCTGGGATCTGGTGACCGGGACATTGACGGGTGCATTTCTACTGTCACCCGGTGACCCTGACCTAATTTACTGGGAGGATTCGCTCAATCCGCTCGGCTCATTAAAGTACTAGGCCTGTGGCAGAGGCCCTAGAGCCAGGTCTGTGACAGAGGCCTGTTCCTCCCAGCAATCTAAAGTGACACTTCGGCTGCCAGGCTCGTGGCAGGAGTCTGTCCGGGGGCGCTTTGCCCACTCTGGCTGGAGTGGCGACGAACTGTAACTACTACTACTGTGCTGTTGAGAGCAGGATTGCTCCTTTCATATCCAGGCCTGATACTGCAAAGTTCTCTCTCGCTTCATCAACCTTTTCTCCCTACCTCATGTTGATGTTGGCTATGTTGGGCCGAAAATAAAGCATTTGAAAACCTTCTTTGATTCGCTCACTACTCTACTCAACTACACCCCTAGACAACACTGAGAGGTAACTTAATAGGCCGATTCCCAACAACAACCAGCGGCTCCCGAGGGGTAGAGCTACATACATAAATGAAAAAATACAAACACATGTGAGTAAATATGAATCGCATCCCAGTATATAAACAATGGTTCAAATTTGGTCTAATTTTTAGGTTGAAACTTTTGAAATAGATAGGGAGGCCTTAGATGGGGAGATCTGCTCACAATTATTATTTTTATTGCACACAAAACAAGTCAGAAACAAGCTGAAATATTAATGGCAGCTTATGAAATTAAAAGCAATGCCTATTACCCGCTTTTTATGGCCAATAGTGCTTCCAACTACTGCTTTAATGGCAAACACTAAACTTTTGCTTCAATTAAAAATGCTCAGCAGCTATACAAAAGAAAAATAAGCTTTCACTGAGAGCCTCACCTCCCATACTTGCCTCCTATATGGTGTTGTCCCACGCAGACTCATTGCTCTGTGATCCAACATCGCTCCTCTTCCAGGGTGAAAGACATTCAGGGTTTTATTTACTAAAACTGGAGAGTTCAAAATATGGTGCTGCTGAGCATTGTAGCTAATCCGCTTCTAAAGTCAGTTTTTTTTTCTATAAGCTTTGACAATTAAACCCTTGAAGCTGGTTTCTGTGCAGAACTGCACCATATTTTGCACTCTCCAGTGTTAGTAAGGCCTCTTTCACATGGGACGGATCCGTGAACCTCCGCTTGCTCAGTGGGGATCGCTCCGCTGAGCCAACGGATGACAGGGCGGTCCCCGCACTGTGCAGGGACTGCCCTGTCTTTTCTCCACTCTCCCCTATGGGGGGATCATGTGAACACGGACCATCTGTCCGTGTTAACCCGATCCACAGATGGATGGAAAGTGGTTTTCCTCCCACTGCAGAATCGGAGGATTGCAGAACCAGGTGAGATCGGGTGTCAGCGGATGTTCATCCGCTGACACCCGCAATCTCCTAGGGATCAATGTGTGTGCCTTTTTCATCCGTACACGGATGCCCGTGTGAAAGAGCCCTAAATCAATCCCACTGTGTATCATCCAACCAACTTTCTGTGAGCTCAGAGTACAGATCACCCTGGCCCTGGGCCCACATTAGTTCTGGAAAGAATGACACTTAAACTGACACTTCAATGAAATTCTCTGTCCATGAGAGGACTGCCCTGGCCAGAGGAGAAGTGGAAGAATCTGTCACATTGTGACCAGCCTTGAAGGCTGCAAAATGTAAAGCCGTATAAAACCCAAAAACTATTTATATTGCAGCTTACCAATCCGTAGAGGTGGTGACTGCATTAATTTTCTTTTTAAGTTTATTTAATCCTGCCAGTAAGTCTGTTGGTTTTTAATTGCCTTTATCGGACCAAGCAGTCTAGACAAAAGTGGCAGTTAGAAGGCTGAGACAAGCTGATTAACAATAATAGAGGTGATTACAATGGACATCCTCTATGAATTTATGTAAAACCTTTATCCCAAAAGGAACAATAAAGCTCTGCTATAACTGCTTAAAGTAGAATTATAGCCAGAACTTTTTTTCATTTTGGACAGAGTAAGGGAGGGTTACTAACCCCTGTCCCTGTTTTGGCGGCGTGTGAACGAAGGACATGCCTCAATCAAGCCACATGCCCGGCTGTTGAATGTCTTGTCTCTGTTGCATTGAATGTCTTGTCGTTGTATCACCAATGATATTGCACTACTGAGGCTGTGCCCTCTTCTTATTACGTATATCATTTCTTAAAAACTCAATAAATACTTTTTGAAAAAAAATAAAAAAATAACCACTGTCAGATTTTTCTTCTTCTTTCTTTTTTTTTTTTTTTTTTCAATCTGTGTCACATTGCCTTCACTTCCTGTCCCATAGCCAAAACAAGAAGTGGGTAAAAAATCCCTGCAAATTGTTATTGGAATGGCTTGAGTTCCCTAGATCACCATAACTAGTGTCCCCATTGGAAGATTTCTTAGTTTTACTTTTCTGGGGACAACCCCGAATTTTGTATTTTCCGTCACCCTTTCAATGATAATGGTAAACAAAATAAACAGAGAAGGTGAATCTCACTAATGGGGGCACAGACAGCAGTAAAATACTATTGGGTGTTCTAATCCATCTCCACTCTGTCCAAAATAGTGTTGCCTTTAGCTATACTTTAAAAAGTGTTAGTTGGAGGTTGGCTTTATTTTTTTAGTCAAGCCAATCTAAATTTGCTAGTGCATTTACCATTACCCAGATTTATATTTAAAAAAAAAAGTTATCTGTTTTATTTCTAGAGCAAAATGAAACAGGAAGCAATATTGGCTCAGATATTTCTCAAGTTGTTTGTGGGCCATATGCTAAACCTCAAAGGCTTAATTTAGCTCTTAACCACACAGTTTATACTTTATGGTTATATACCAACATTCAATTGCAAGAACAGAGAATCATGAGATGAACAGACCTCTGAAGATCAGGAGCAAAGTAGTCAATCAAAGCAGAGCTAATTAGTAACTCTGTGAGACAATATCCCACAACACAAGAATAGCTTGAGAACTGTACTGAAGTATAAAACAGAATTCTAAATAGTTTATGGTGGTTTGTTTCTGCATTTTTATGTTGTGTTTTTATGCTGTTTTTCTTAGACGTCAAATGCAATGGCAGCCAATCGAGCGGTCCGGAGAGTTAGTTCTGTTCCTTCAAGGTCACAGTCACCTTCTTACGTCATTGGGTCTGGAGTATCTCCATCTAGAGGCTCACTGAGAACTTCTCTTGGGAGTGGTTATGGCTCCCCATCTGTTACAGATTCACGGCCACTTCCCACCGCCAATACCTACACTTCTACAACGTTGCCTTCTCAGAGAGCTGGTTCCCCTTACACAGTGCGCAGGGCCAACTCCCCAACAGGTGTACGAAGGATTGGGTCAGTCACTACTCGGCAAAACTCAAACCCCTCTAGCATGTCCTCATCTTACCAAACCTTGGGCACTTCTGTCAGAGTCGGCTCTCCACTAACATCAGATACACAGAACAGAGTGGGCTCGTTGTCCCAAGCTCCTGTGGGATCATCATCGTCTCCAAAACGTCCAGGAATGACAGCGGTACCACAGCATATAGGAACTTTGCAGAGAAACCTGCATGAAATCGACCAATATCAGTCATATGATATCTACGAAAGAATGGTACCCTCACGGCCAGACAGTCTTACAGGTTAGTGCAAGAAAACATATAAGGCACTGCATCTGAAATTTGTTTTAGCGACACAACCTATCCGATGAGAGGCTCTAGTTTTTATCCTGGCATATATTTTAGGCAGCTAGTTTCCCTATCTGCTAAATACCTAAAGCTAAATTTGAAACTCCAAAAAACTGTGGGCAGT